>NC_056751.1:305651746-305736746 GCF_019279795.1 Protopterus annectens | reverse complement strand
TGTATTTATATATATATATATATATATATATGTATATATATATATATATATATGTGTGTGTGTGTGTGTGTGTGTGTGTGTGTGTGTGTTTATTTCTGCTATATTAGTCAATCCATGGAAATGTCAACATGCTTTATGTCAACACACTTACAATGACAAAAACATGTTGACATGCTACAGACTATGGTTCAAGGCTAATCCTCTGAATATGCAAAGAAAACAAAAGTGTTTTGGCAGGGGGCAAGGCCCCATGCACACCTCACATCCCCTGCTAATTATATACAATAACTTCATGATTGCACAATCCCCAGGGAAAGGACATGTTCCTCTACAGTGAATACTGTTGATTTTGCACATCTGTCGACCATTTACATATATCGGCCAACATGAGTGGACAATACACAGACTGACTATCCAAATTTCAGCACCAATGAAGGAGTGGAGAAAGGAGATTTTGCTGATAGGTGATAGGAATACATACAACTTAGGGTACAGAAAACATGTAAGAAAAGGCAGAAGAAACTAGGGGAACTAACAAAAGAGCCACACTACTGGGAGTAAATAATCTGAAAGGCAAAAGTAACAGAGTTGCCGGAAGCCAAACAGATGTTTTCTCAGCTGGGGTGCCTTCTGTGCGGAGTCTGCATGTCCTCCCTGCTGTCATGTGGGTTTCCTCTAGGTGCTCCAGTTTCCTCCCACATTCCAAAGACGTACAGTAGGTGGATTGGACTCACTAAATTGGCCATAGGTGAGAGTGTGTGCGTGAGTGTGTGGTGTGAATGAACTGCTGCAGCAGGGCTAGCCACCCAGTGATGTAAACCTTGGCTTAAGATGATTGTCACTGCAGAAGTGACACCCTGACCCCATGTGCAAAATGGGAAAAGGGGTTGAGGATGGATGGATAGATGGATGAAACAGGTGTTTCAACTGCATGTCAGAGAATAACATTCATATCATAAACTGTTTGCAGAATAAAAATAAAGAGAAAGAAAAGGAGTAAAGATTTTAGTGCAATCAAGAACAGAAGATGCAGGAACTTTCCCAGATGGCTACACACTGATTATCAGTTTAACTTCAGCTCTCCCAGTATGAAAAAAGAAAATGAAAGCTAAGGGTCAGAATCTCTGTCACTTTTAGTAAATTCAGTTACTGGCTAGTAAGTATACTGCCTGGATACAATCAAAGAAGAAACTATGAGAAAATCAGCTAGAAGTTGTGAAGAGAAAACACTGAATGGGAAGCATTCTGAAGTTGTTCAGCAAAAAGCAGTTGAAGCTCCAGCTTTGGTGCAAGACATGGCTTCCAGTAATCTAGAAGAAAAAAAAAATAAGTCAGATATGCTCAGAGTTGATTCATATAGATGAAACAATGAAGGAATATATCAATTCAAATAAAAAAGGTTGGAAAAAGTGAAGCTTTAAACAAATATTTAGACAAGCTAATAAAACTGCAAAAATCAGAGGTCAAAATGAAGAAAAGGTTGATTGAATATGACACTGTTCAAGAAGAGATGCTTAAAAAAATGGTAAACTTAGAGGACAGAGCATGTAGGGAAAATCTGAGATTTTCTGCTGAGGAAGAAAAAAACAGAAGGAACAGACTTTATTAATTTTATGAAGGCACCTTGGACTGATATTCCAAAGCAGGAGCTGATAACTGAAAGGGCACACCATGTGTATGCTACATATCTGACCTTGAGAAAACAGTCAAGACCTGTATTAATAAAGATGAAAACCTACTAGCAGAAAGACTTGATTCTGACAAAAACTGTGGTAAAAGAGCAAAATATTAAAAGCTGGAGACATGGTGTTTGTGGAAAATTATTATTCAATGTACACGAGGCAAAAAATAAGCACATTTATTCCAGCGATCATGGAATGTTAAGAGGCAGATGTGAGATTCAAGCTGTTGTATCCAACTGTCTTCAGAATATTTTTCCTGGAGGATCAAAGTCATTTTTGATGCAAAACGGCTAAGGAGGAAATACAAAAGTTTGGCCAACAAAAATGAGCCATTAAGCAGAAGGCGACCCTGCATTTCATTCTTCTGATAATAAAGCACATAGAGACATTTTGCAAGTGAAACATTTTCCACTATTCCAAAAGAAAATGCTTGAGAGACAGAGAAAATAACAGGCGTTGACTGGAAGAGTTGGGAGTACCTTGGAATTTAACAGGAATCTGGAGTTGGGAGATGGACATGAACAGGAAGAAGACCAGCAACATGGAAACTAATGAATACATGTGAGACTGCATAGTATCAATCACATTTGAGAAATGTCTGTATTAAAAAAAAGTGGAAATAATGGACTTTTTTTGAGTTTGTTAAAAAGGAAATTGCCTCACTTCATGTCATTGTTTGGAAGGAAACTGAGGGGAGGGGAAGAGGAAGGAAAAAGGTAATTGTAAATAAAACAATTTCTGCTCAACAGTATTTCTATGAAAGTATTTATGATATAAATTGCATGTTTTATAGTAAAGCATTTTGATTGTTCTTGTATGAGACAAAGATACTACAGTAAACAGATGATTTTTTTCTTTCTTTCTTTCTTCTTTTTTAGCATTGAAAAAGGTAGGCATTACAATGCAAAAAGAGAAAAAAAAACTATAAAAAAGCATGTTTAAAGCTGTATTTTTGAGTTGTTGAGGTGGGGAATGGTGTAAAAAAAGTACATAGACCATAATATATGTAGAGCTGATACGTTTTGTTTTACTTTTGCACAGGTGAATGCCTGGATTAAGACCCTTATCTTAAGCTAATAACATGTTTTAAGAGGAAACAAGTACATTTATTTTATTTTTATTTAACATTTGTTGACCAGGAAAGTCCAACTAAGACAGAGCTTGTGTTCAGGAGAGGCCGAGGGAGAAATGCTCCAGGCGCATGTCTTTGGAATGTGGGAGGAAACCGGAATACTAGCAGGAAACCCGCACAAATGCAGGGGGGACATGCAGACTCCACAGAAGGCACCTCAGCAGAGAAGTGAACTGGAGAACCTCTTGCTGTGAGGTGACAATGTTAACTGCTGCACCACTGTGCTGTCCATGTGATAATAAGAGAACACTGAAAGTAATGAAAAGTTTTCCTTTAGCAATAAATGTTTCACATTGTCTTTTGAGGCCTGCAGCTAAGGACTACAGTTTTTTCTTACATTTCCATTGAGACAGTCTGATAACAGGGCAATAAAAAGCCAGAACACTGATTTCTTCAAGGCTAAAACCTAGTGTGTTCTGAAAGCAAGCAAATTCCTTTTCACATCTGGGAGGGGAGTAAAGACAAAAAAAGAACAGACACAAATTAGTTGAAGTAGAAGCACAGGCAATAACGTGCATCTTAGCATGGACAACCTCAGTTTTAGGTTAATTATGGTTTATGTTTCCGACTGTCTGTCTGAGACAATTCTTCCTATTAGAAGGGTTAGACTTCATTATTTGAAGATGTACATAGTTTTGTGTATTTTTATTAAGTTAACTAGTTATAGGAGTGTACTGGTGTGTGTGTGTATTTTCTCTTTGAGGGTTTTCATTAAAACAAAAAGTCTTGTAAAATGTGACATAAGTTCCAATGTTGATAAGAAAACTGAATAAAGTATCAACCTTTCAAACACTACTGGGGGTATACATCAGAAAAGGTGGAAATAGACATTTTGAAAAGTTGTCATATACAAGAGGTGGGAATAGTGACTTCTTATCATAACAGCAAGACTTTCCATATTATCTTGGAAAGTGAATGGTCTCACAGGTATAGACAAAAAAGACTATTTAATTACATTAAGAAATGCAGAGTGCAAATTGCAATGCTACAGGAGACATATTTGGAAAGAAAAGAGCTTGTGAATTTGATAAAGAAAAGATTTCAGGATGGATATTCAGCAGAATAACACGGACAAAGGAAAAGCGGAGCAATTATATTAATTGCAAGAGGAGCTACAATAATGATAGAATAGAGAAAAAAAGATAATAATGGTAGATTTGTGGTAGTAAGAGGCTACTGGCAAGGGATGAGGATTACATTGGCATGTATTTACATTCCGCCTAAAACTGCTATTATGGAGATTAAAATTTTTTTTGAGAAATAATCAGCTTTCAAGTGGGGAATGTTACTTATAGGTCAGGACTGCAATTTGATTTGTGACAATGAGGATGTATCTGGTGGGCCTAGAAGGGAAAATATAGCAAAGGAGGATAGCTTTCTAAAAAAAATTTATGAAAATATTTGGTATGGAAGACATACCATATGTCAGGGGTCTATATTATTTCCTCGAAAGACACCTCCATTGAATCCCTGTTCACTGACATGACTACATTGAACACTGTATACAGCAAATTATGAATACATTGAAGTTTTTTCCCTGGGAAAGTAACTAGGTGGCCAGCATCATGAATTAGCCCTTTTCCCCACTGTAGTGCAGTCTTGGAGTTGATATATATAAATAGGGATGGTTGGGGGGCTGACACCCCCCCCACCTTCGTTAATGTAAAATTATGTGGTTCGTATTACAGTTGCTCTGGTGGCCAAGTAGTTTCTTTCTCCTAGGACAGAAGTTTAATGATTGTAACGTTTGATGAACAGCTGTTCAGTGGCTAGTGATCGATGAACAGCCATTCAATGGAGACATCTTTTGAGGAAATAATATAGACCTGAATTCAGTAGTAGGAACTCAAAGACAATTTACATATTATTCTCCAAAATAAAACAACTGGGCTAGACTACAGAGAAATTATATTTCACAGGAATGTGTGCATTTAATTGAGAACACTGACACACATCCAGTACCTATTTTAGATCATGCATCAATAATTACCAAGTTGAAAATGCAGGGTAATGAAGTAAAGATGAGACATTAACGCTTCTTCACCTACCTGAAAAAAAATAAAGAGAGACAGAGAGGAATTTAAAGAATGGGTAGTGGAAATTATTTGGGAGTTATTAGGGAAGATGGAAGGTACTTCAGAAGTTGTAGATAGTGAGTAGGCTAAAATGAAAATGGAGTTGAAAATAGGGCAGAAATAAAAGAAAAAGAGATATGGAGTTATGGTTAAGAAGTAACAAGAATTATTTAAAGGGGCTGACAAAGGTTACATAATTAGGAGATCGCATGGAACAAGAAGAAGTGAAATTGCAGAGTGCTAAACAGAAAATATGGGAGTACCTACATAATATGCATAAGTTTAGAAAGATTGCTATTAAGCAGCTGTTTTTGATAATAACTCTGGAGCACAAATACGTTTGGTACAATGATTTAAGAAACAGATTGCAGAAAGGGTTGTTGCCAAATTTTAGGGAGCCTATAACAAGAAAAATTAACCATAGATCTTGTAGATGTATTGGAGACATTTGGAAATTTTATGAAAATTTGTATAAAGCAGAGAAGTGGGGAAATGAAGAAAAAATACAAATGGAAATATTTATGGAAGACAAACATGCCAAGGTTAGAGGCAGATGAAGCTCAACAATTAACAGTTAAGAGAGGAGGACAGGACATAAAAATGATGGTATATGACCCGTCTGCAGGAATGTCTGCAGAAACAGATGGTACTAGTGGAAGTTTGGAAGCTAGGAGGGAAGAAAGTGATACAGAATTGTAAAGCTTTGTGTAACAATATTATAAATGCAGGGGGAGCATCAACATCCTGGAAAAATGCTGTGGTGGATGTAATATCTAAAGATGGTAATGACCCATCAGATCTAGCTTCATACAGACCCATTTCAATTTTAAAACCAGGGGCGGCTCATCCTATCGGACTGCCGGACTGCAGCCCCCCCACCTAGAAAAAAACAAAAAAAATCTGTTAAACAAAAAATTCACGACTGCCTTACCAGCAGTCCAGATAGGGACAAACAGGTACCCAGCAATCATTGCTGTGAAATACCAGGATTCTGTGCGTTGACAACCGCACCACACAGAGGAGCTCCGGACTGCTTCAGCTGCAGTCAGAGCCAATGAGAGGACTGAGCTGCTCTCGCAGGACTTGCGAGACTTTTTCAGTGCACGGGCTTCGGTCACAGAATTGTGGTAGGTGAAGGAGCATGCCACAGTCAGAGCAAATGAGAGGACTGTGCTGCTGTCGCAGGACTTGCAAGACTTTTTCAGTGTGCGGGCTTCGGTCACAGAATTGTGGTAGGTGAAGGAGCATGCAGGAGTACTGGGTCACTGATCAGTCATTTGGGCTGATGGATTTACTAGCATACTAGGTCGCTGAAGGAGCGTGCAGGATTACTGCAGTACCGGGTCGGATTTAGTTGCTGAAGGAGCTGATCGTTGGGCTGGTAGGAGAGTGTGTGTCTGTGTGTGTCTCTGTGTGTGTGTCTGTGTCTGTGTGTGTGTGTGTCTGTGTCTGTGTGTACAGCCCCAGTTACTACATACCGGTGGGTAGTGATACCCAGGCTTGAACCCTGTACCTCATATGCAGGTGTTAAGGACCTGAATTCTGATCTGTTCCTCATAATATCTGTGGTTTCTAAATGTTGCAATGCTTGATATTTGATGGTGCAGTGGTAGTATTGTTGCTTCACAGCTGAATGTTCTCAGGTTTGATTCTTTGCTGGGGTGCCTTCTGTGTGGGGTCTGCATCTTCTCCCTGTGTTTGTGTAGGTTTGCTTTTGTGTCCTATGATACTTACAAAGACATGTCTGCATTATTTCTTCCTGGGCCTCTGCTGAAAATTTTTTTTGTTCCAAGTCAGATTGTCCTGATTAACAAATGTTAAATAAAATGGACAGGCATTTGAATTTCAGACTTCAGGTTTCTGAATGTTTAATTCTGTACATATTTGATGGTGCAGTGGTAGACTTGTTGCCTCGCAGCTATAGGTTTTCTGGTTTGATTCTTGGCTGGGGTGCCTTCTGTGTGGAGTCTGCATCTCATCCTTGTGTTTGTGTGGATTTGCTCTGGTGTCCTGCCATTTTACAAAGACATGTGTCTGCAGTATTTCTCCCTGGGCCTCTGCTGAAAATTGTTTTTGTTCCGTCAGAAGTAGAATTCACAGGGATTTGTATTTCAGACTTCATATTCTTCAGAAAATACATAGTAACACAACCTTCTATTCTAGCAGTTTTGTAAGTTTATAAGATGAATATTTGAAATTTGTCCTTATTTTTGGGACTGTATTACCCCATTATTGGCTTTGTCCAGGTTTTTTGTGCTAAGGTTGACAGCTGTAGCAAGAACTGAATTCACTGAATATCTTTTGAGGGCTGTATTCCCTCATTACTGAGTTTGTCCATGTGTTTTGTGCTAAGAGGTTGACAGCTATGGTGAGAACTGAATTCATTAAATGATAGCCATTTAAGTTTCAGTCTTCCTCTCTTTCACAAAGCTGCTGATTTGGTGTAGTGGTATGTTGCTTTGACTCTTTTGCACAGGGACCTTGGCAGTAAAATGTATGGTGGTAACACAGCATTTTATTCTAGCAACTTTCCAAGATTATACAAGCAATGTTTAATGTGTCCCTGGTTTTTGGGCTTTTGACCCCCCCCAATAAATTTGACTTTTTCCAAATTTCTAGTGTTGCGAAGTTGAGATGCAGTTGAGTATTGAGTAGATTTTACAAGGAGCTGAGAGCTGCAGGGGAAGAGAAGTTTAGTGCTGCTTATGGTAAGTCAGCTTGCATTGTTAATAGCACAACAGGTTGTGTACTTGCTTTTGATGCAGATGCTTGTTGGTTCTACTCCCATAAGGGGTGAATGCTGCCATACTGAAAAAGTTAAGATACTAACTATGAGCCTGTTATCGGTTTGCTACCCATTTCCTATTGCAATATTACTAGCTTATCATTTTTAATGTAATATAGGCAATTTATTCCTCAGGGGCATCGGACACTTTATTTTTCGATGAAACCATGAAATATAAAGATGTTTGCTAGCAGCAACCTTTTCATTAGTTACAGATTTATTTAATGTGGAATTATTTAGATGACTTTTTTACTTCTTCAGAGATTGTGCATATTTACTGATAATGGTGGACTGTAGAATTGTGCATATTTACTGATAATGGTGGACTGTAGAAGTTTGAGTAGACTTTTATGATGGAAATGTTCTGAACTGGGCAGTTTTGTCATTATGGGTGCATGCATTTTGTTTCATTGTTTACTGGAAAGATGTTCTGAATTGGGCAGTTCTGCCACTGGTAAAATGTATTTTCTTTGAATGTGGGTTTCAATGCTGTTTCAATTAATGTGAGTTTCAAGGGCAGAGAAGTTTTAATGATAAGTTTGTTTAGCAGATGTCTTCATGTTTGTGCTGTAAAATGCAAAATAAAACTTTCAAATGAAGTCCAAATCATCATAGAAGTAAATCAG
The DNA here is from genome assembly GCF_019279795.1 of Protopterus annectens. Lineage (NCBI taxonomy): Eukaryota > Metazoa > Chordata > Ceratodontiformes > Protopteridae > Protopterus > Protopterus annectens. The sequence goes on along the minus strand of NC_056751.1, from coordinate 305,728,446 downwards.
TATGCACATTAGTGTTTATGGTAAATGGAGTGAAATAGCCAAGTAATGGATCATTGGAATGGCTGCAGGGGGAGGCTCCATTCGACCATGATTTTGTGAGGGGGAAGGGTGGCAAACTTAAAGACAGCCCCAGCTGAACTATACCTCCCAAATGTCCAGATTTTCAAAGAATGAATAGATTTTTGCTTCTTATTTTTGGTTTGTTCCTCATAAAATTTGTGTTTTTCTGGCAAATCATTTAGGAATTAAGTCACTAAATAATGACACACTGAGTTTCAGACTTCGTAACCTTCAGAAAAATGCATGCTAAAGTAAGACCTGTTGTTCTATCAACTGTCTCAGTTTATACAAGAGCAATTTTAGTACTGTTTATATGTTCCCCCAATATATTTGGCCTTGTCCAGATTTATTGCATTAACAGGTTGAGAGGTGCATGCAAATAAATTGCTTTATAGAATTAGGCATAGCCAAACCTCTCAACTGTCCCTGATTTTGGCTCAAAATGTTGCTCTTATTTTGGAAGAAAACGTGGAGGGTTTACAATTAAGAAATAACTGTAATAATCAGAGTTATAGATTACTTTTATTTCAGAAATGCATGTAGATTCTTTTATTTTGTCAGCTGCTCAAGTTAGCAGTACTAATATTAAAGTGTCTCTTCTTTGACAGGTTCCCAGCTGTATTGTGTGGCTATTTTATATTTTTACATCAAATATTTGGTCCATTTTTCATAAAATTGTGTTTTTTTTGGCAAAATTGTGGGTTTTTTGGCAAATTAGTGACAAATCATTAAAGACTGAAGTTAGAAAATAATGACAGACATTTGAGTTTCAGATTTCATACCATTCAGAAAATTCATACTAATGCAAGACCTATTCTATTATCTTTCTAAGTTTATAAGAGCAATATTTAAAAATTGTCCTTATTTTTGGGCCTTTGTCCCACTTCTTTGTATGGCTTTGTCTAGATTTCTTGCTCTGAGGTTGAGAGGTATGACAAATGTGTCAGGGCCATCACAGTCAGCCAGATACATTTCAAATTGTGACATACTTCTTGCACCCCACTCCCCCATGTAGTGACTCTGGATGTGTCGAAGCAAGGCAAGGAGTAGTTATGCAGTGTAAATGTGCAGATTATCGCCCCCATCCAAGGTAAACACAAGTACTAGAGTGGCTTTTCATCTGTCCTTGATTTTTGCAGAATGGTCTGGTTTCTGTCATATTTTTTGTACTGTTGATTTATGCTTATTACTCAAAGTGCCTGTTGCTCTGTGTTTAAGTAGCAATACTTTATTGACCATCAGGTAAGCTTGGCTGAGATCATAAGATGCAAGTAAGCTTTAATAAGCATACTGTTAAAGAATTGCCAACATTGAAAGCCTTTCTGTTGTTGCCATGTAGAGAATACTTAACTAGATAATGTATAAGCTTTGGGTATTGAAATGCATACGACAGTATTTGTAATAAAGGACAGATTACATTATTTTAAGAAGCTCATTACACTTGGAGACTTCCAGTCATCTCTGCAGGTTTTACCCGTAAACTAAACAGAATGCCAACTGTGTGGTCCATAACCTGTACAGTAATCCTTTGAAGCAATGTATCTTGAGCTTATTTCTTGTTTGCTTTTCATTTTTTACTTTGATCATGTTTTCCCCATGAAACAAGTAGATAGTTGTCAGGCAGCAGGTCTTTTTTTGGATAAGAAACATTTTTACAAGTGGGGGCATCAGACATTTCTACTTTCAGCATGTTACTTGGTACTTTAATAAAGCTGAATATAAATTATAATTAAAACTGCAGTACAAGAACTGGTTTGAGTTGAGTGCTACTTGATTTTGACTGGCATTCCATTAATGTATTTAAAAAATAATTTATTTTTTCATGCCTCACAAACTTTTTGTTTCCATCTAGATATCAAGTAAGCTGTCATGCAGCCAATGCACTAAAATATTTTTATTCTTCTACACTTCATTTTGTCTTGATTGGACTCTCATAATGATGGTTTGGCACCCAGAGCAGTGTATTTAGTTAGTTTTTGTGGTTTTGAGCATAGCTCCTCCCTTTTCCAGTTGGCCACACCCCTTCCCATTGACCCACCCATTCAGCTGTCTCCTGCAGCCCCCTTTGATTTGAAGTCACCAGCCGCCACTGTTTAAAACATGATTATACACTGAATAAACACAATCAGGAAGCAGCGGACACAGCAGGAGCTATACTGTTCTACATAAAAAATCCACGTTTATAATCCAATAGCTAGCAAAAATCAAGTCACAATCCACTGTAGTAGCAGGTAAAAGGATTTATTTCATGTCGAGTAAGCGCTTTCACCTAAATGGCTTCTTCAGACTCATACAATATACAACATTATTTAGTTTATTTAAATAGCATTCTGGGCGGGAAATTAATCAATTAAAAACACTAATTGTCACATAAAGCACTTACTAAATAGCAGCACTATTTAAAGTTATATATGATTTGAAATAAATATACAGTCATATATAAATAAAAAATATATATATAATCATATTTATACCTACTACAGGTAGTATTTTTGAAGAAAAATTAGAGATTTTAAATTATATGTGCGCAATCTGTCTCTTAAGTTACATTTTGGAGATAGTGGTGATTATGTATCAAGTACACACTTTCAACGCCCTAGTGTTTTTACACCTCAATTACACCCATTACTTTCAGCATTTAGTAAACTTGTGGAAGATGACCTATATAAAATGAGAGATAGTAAGCATAATCAGAAACATAAGAAATATAATCTGACATTTAAAGAGAGTAATGCTCTTAAGAATTTATGTAATGATCCTACTATATTGATTAGACCAGCCGACAAGGGTGGGGGTATAGTAGTAATGGACACCAATGACTATGTTAATAGAATGCTATCCATGCTTTCGAATAACCAGTTCTATATACCTATAGCAATTGATATGGTCATTTTCTATTCAAATAAGGTACATTCCTTTTTATTGGGAATGCTGAATAGTAATATGATTGATAATAAATTGTTTCTATTTCTTGATGTACCGTCACCGTTGATTCCCTTGATCAACGGACGTCCAAAAATACATAAAGATCTGCTGGAACCCCCCTTAGACCCATTGTAGCAGGAAGGGGTTGGATTACAGAGCAAGCTTCGATATTTATAGAAAGCAATCTAAGACCAATAGTAGACAGGAATATATATATATTTTGAAAGATACTCGACAATTTTTGTTAGACCTCTGTGATTGTCTTAAAGATGAAATACATACTATAGAAGTGATTTTTGTGACAATGGATGTACAGTCTCTTTTTACTGTTATTCCCAATCAGATAGGTCTAGAAATGTTAAATAGGCATTTAAAGCGAGTTTCTAATATGTCAGAGTTGCAAGTAAATTTATTAGTTTCTCTTTTACAGTTAGTTTTGAGCAATAATATCTTTTATTTTGAAGGGAAATGTTTTTTGCAAAAAGATGGTGTAGCTATGGGCACAGCATGTACCAATAGCTACGCCAATTTATTTATGGCTGAATGGGAGTATGAGGTTATGTATCAATTACCAGCTTTCACAGAAAACGTATTATTCTATAGGCATTTCATGGATGACCTCTTCTTTTTATGGAGAGGCTCCACTGTTGTCTTACATGAATTCATTAGACAAATCAATTCTTCTACTGGCTATCTGAAGTTTAGTTATGAAGTATCTACTACAAAAATATCATTTTTAGATGTATTTGTAGAGAAACTGCCTAGTGGTTTAATCAATACTGGAGTGTTTAGAAAACCTTGTCACATCAATGCACTTTTGCATCGCCATAGCATGCATCCACCATATATTTTTAATAATATTATTAAGGGACAGGCGATGAGGGTCTCAAGATATAATCCGAGCTCCACTGGTTTTGAATGTGACCTTGCAGAACTTAATCAAAGGCTTCTACAGAGAGGATATAATAAAGATGATATTTGTAAAGGGATGAATGGCCTGTGTGATATGCGATTGGGTGTCGCAGCACCCTATTTCTCTGAAAATAGAATAGCCACTGATTTAACAGATACAAATGGTAGAAAAACTATCTACAATAAGGAGGCATTTTCTATTTTCTATACCCATGATGTTAGAAACATTAAAGATGTAGTTAAGGTGCATTGGAACATTTTAATGGTGGACCCACAAGTTAGAGATAGGTTAGGTGATGCTCCAAGCTTTAGATATAAGAATAAGAAGAACCTGAAAAGGTTACTATGTGATAAGCATCCAAAGAATGATAATGTCTTTTCTCAATCTTTTAGGACCTCTAGTTGTGGTGAATGTAATTTTTGTTCACACATAGATTCTAATGCTGTATTTATACATCCTGTTAGCAAATATAGATACTTTTTTAAAGTGAATGGAGACTGTACATCCAGCAATATTGTTTATCTTGCTACATGCCTAGCCTGCACATCTTTCTACATAGAGAAAACAAATAGATGCCTAAAAGATCATATACGTGAACATCTTTATAGCATTAGGATGATGCACAAAAGCAATGCTTTGGCTAGGCATGTACTTGAATCTGGTCCTAGCCATGTTTTTAGTTTTAGGATAGTAGAGAAAATTGATGTTAATGTTAGAGGTGGAGATATAAGGACATATACAGAAAGTAGGGAGAATATATGGATCATGAAATTTAGATCAGATGTACCCCCAGGGATTAATGCTAAGCTATCAGTCAAACCTTTTCTTAAAATGAGAAGGTTGAAAGCCTATTAAAGATGTTATTGGATATGTCCCTCCACCTCTCTATGCATTAGTATCTGTTAGCTTTTATGCATTTTTATATATTTACATATGTTGATATACACTTATATTTTTATAATATACATTTTAGCATTGTTTTTTATATATATATTTTTATTTATATATGACTGTATATTTATTTCAAATCATATATAACTTCAAATAATGCTGCTATTTAGTAAGTGCTTTATGTGACAATTAGTGTTTTTAATTGATTAATTTCCCGCCCAGAATGCTATTTAAATAAACTAAATAATGTTGTATATTGTATGAGTCTGAAGAAGCCATTTAGGTGAAAGCGCTTACTCGACATGAAATAAATCCTTTTACCTGCTACTACAGTGGATTGTGACTTGATTTTTGCTAGCTATTGGATTATAAACGTGGATTTTGTATGTAGAACAGTATAGCTCCTGCTGTGTTCGCTGCTTCCTGATTGTGTTTATTCATTTTATAACTTTTTGTATATCTGGAGGAGCGTTCACTCCACATTTTTTGTGACTACATATATGATTATACACTGTTTATATCTATAATGGCTGAAAGAATGGTAAAGATCTTGCCAAAATTGATATTATGTGATACTGTGATTTATGTAGAGGAGGCAAACATTTGACAATATTAATAGAAAAATAATGATCCAGAGGGAAGCAAAATGTCAGAAAATACTACTGTTATTGGTGGGTTTTGATGCAGAGAAAGCATTCAAAAGAGTAATATGGACTTTGATTAGTATGGCAATGGAAGCATTTGCATTTCCTGAGACAATAATAAGGTTAATTAGGAGGGTATATGAGGGATTGGAGGCAAAAATCAAAGTGGGAGGGTTTCTCTCTGATAAGTTGGGTCTGAACAGAAGAACTAGGCAGGAGTGTCCTCTTTCCCCTTTGTTATTTGCACTGTATTTAGAATCATTGGCAAAGAAAATAAGAGACTCAGAAATTCAAGGATATAATTGTATGGTACTCAAGAAAATGTGGCTTTATTTGCAGATGACATTATTTTGTACCTGATAGGACCAGAATAGGACATCTCAGTGTTGCGGAACACTCTGAGACAGTTCTGAGTTTTTTTCAGGATATAAAATCAGTGAAAATAAAACAAAAGTGATAGCTGTAAACTATGTACCCACACATAAATTAGTTCAGCAATACCAATACTTATGGGGACATGATAAAATGCCCTATTTAGCAGTATGGATTAAAAATTGGTTATGGCAGCTAAGGATATGTGGAAAGAGACTAAACAAAAGATAATACAAAAACTGAGAAACTGAAAGCTCTTGACTATGAATATGGATGCCTGTTCTGCATAAAAAATGACTTTGAACCACCAAAAAAAAATATTCTGAAGACAGCTGGATATAGCAGCTTAAATCTTACACCTACCTACTGACATTCTCTGATTACTGGAATAAATATGTCTGTCTTCTGCCTGGTGTACAGTGAATAATCATTTTCCACAAAGAGTCCAATGTCTCCAAATTTTAATACTTTTCCCTTTTTCCACAGTTTTGTAAGGATCAACTTTTTCTGCTAGTAGATTTGCATCTTTAGTAATAAAGGTGTTGGCTGCTTTCTCATGGGATATATTTGGAGCATACACATAGTGTGTCCCTTCAATTAATAGTTTCTGCTGTGGAATACCAGTCTAGTTGCTTATTTGTGCCTTCATAAAATTAATACAGTCTGTTCCTTCTAGTTTCTCTGGTACAACAGAAAATCTCATATTTTCCCTATGTGCTATGCCCTCTAATTATACCATTTTTGAAATATCTCTTCTTGAGCAGTCTCAAACTCAGCCAGCCTATTCTTTATGTTGACCTCTGATTTTTTTTTCAGTTTTATCAGCTTCTCTGAATATCCATTTAAAGCTTTATTCATTTTCTCCAGCCTTCTGTTATTTGAGTTGATATACTCTTTCTTTGTTTTGTTTATTTTAATCAGCTCTGAGCACTTGACTTATTTTTTCCTCTAGATTACTAGAAGCCATGTCTTGCACCAAAGCAGGAAATTGAACTGCTTTTTGCTGGATAGCTGCAGGATTCTTCCTGGTCAGTGTTTTCTCTTCACCTTTTCTAGTTGATTTTCTTTCAGACCCTCTTAGTTTCTACTTTGCAGGCATCCAGACAGTGTACTTACTAGCCTGTAACTGAATTTTACTCAAACCGACAATATTTCTGACTGCAGTTTCTCAGTTTCTGTTTTCTCACTGGGATAGCTGAATGTAAGCTGTTGCTCAGAGCACAGCCATCTTGGAAGTCCCTCTCATCATGTTTCTTGATGCAGAAAAGCATTTTTAAACAACATCCTACATTTGCTTAAAAAATATCAGGTCAGCTGGCAGTACTAGTTTTAACTGTTCATGTCTGATCCATTTTCTCACTTACCTTGAGGTTAGACATTATTTAACAGCAAAGGCACTTCTCATTTAGCAGTCTGTAAAAATGTACAACATTACATTTATTGAATATCTTCAACACTAGTTCTAGGAAAGTGAAACATAGTTTATGAAAAGGGAAACATGTCTGACTTTTGATAAGATATAAAGTCAGATGTTTAGTGTGTTTAAATTTAATTTCAACTTAAAATAGATAAAGAGAGTTAATCATAAATACTTTTATAAAATTAATCCCGTTCATCTCGTTAGTTGTTGACATTCATTTGACTTTCTTATCAGATGAAGTGACAAAGCTGTAGAACATTAAAATAAGCATCCAAAATCTTCAAGGTTTTTTCTACTAACCCTTTCCTTTACACTTGGCACTACCCAATTCCCATACCTCTTAATCTGCAGACACTGAAAACAGGAACAAAGCCTTTGAAAAGTAGGTGCATCCAGCAAAAGATGTGAACATTTAATTAGCATAAAATTTGTATACCAAATAATACATAAATCTTCCCCTATCCAGCAGGAATGTGGGATGCTGCTCAGAAACACGTTTAAAAAAAGAGAGTGATAAAAATAATGTGAAAACGTAAGCACATTACAAAGAGACAGTGTAAAATCTATAGACTGTAATGAACTGCGTTGTAGAATTCTACCATACAAGGTTATTTATTTTTGCCTAAGAGAAAGGGAGCTGTAAGATGTATATCATGTTTCTTTAAATTATTGTTTCCACTAGCATGTCAGTCATGTAGTATGTTTTTTGTGTACTAGACAGCTTCAAAAATCATGTTATGGGGGCGTTTCAAAAAATTGTGTGAAAGGGTAAAGCAAACATGAAAATAGGGGCATACCTCCAAGAATAGGGACATCCTGTACAGGGGTAAACCAGGCTTGAAAATGTGAATGTTCCTCCACAATAGGGACAGTTGAGAGGTCTGCACCATTCATCGTTGTTTTGTTGTTGTTGTTGTCCATATTACCTGCAGTACCTAGTCTTTCCTTGTACTTATACAGAATCTCAAGCATTGATTGCAAGTTCTTATCATCTGTGTATCTGAAAAGTTATCTTTATACTCCAGTACATGAAGTATACAAACCCATCTTTGCCTTTCCTTAGTAACCCCACTTTGATCCTGTCTCTCTGTCATTAACAAGTCCAACGCAAAAGCAAGTAGACAGCTCAAATGGTAAACTTTCTGTAACTCTACATGTACCATCACTTTACTATCCACAATTGAGCTAGTAGTTTTCTTATTATGTAATTTTATGAATTTAAACAAAAATCACAAACCCTATATATTAAAACAGTCTAACTTAAAACTAACAAAAAGTTAGATTTTGCTTGTGGTACGACACATTCATTCAAATGTTCATTATTACAAAAATAAATATTTACTTTAAAACTATTGGTAATAGTGTTTTGTTTTTATTTTTAAAGCTACTTTATTAACTCTGGTATATGTCAGTCACACACAGCTTCATTAACCTTTTCCAGAACCTTTGTTAGAATGTTACAAACACCACAAAACCACACTGATCCATATTTATCAATAGCATCACCTTTGCCATTATTTTAGCCATTATAGACATGAACACTTTATAATCATGGTTTAGGATTAAAATGGGCCATTAAGAAGCTAGGTCTGATTGGTCTTTACCCTCTTAGGTATTACAGCTACCACAGCTTTTTTTCCAGGATGCTGGTGCTTGTCCTCCTCTTAAAATGTTAAAACCTTCCAGATATTTATCAGTTGTTTCTCCTCCTAGCTTCCGAACGTCCACAGGAATACCATCTATTTCTGAGGACTTTCCTGTGGATTGGTTATACAGCATAATTTTTATCTCATATCCTCCTATCCTAACTGTTAGAAATTGAACCTCATCTATCTCTAACCTTGGCATATTTAATTTTTCCATAAACATTTCCATTTGTACCTTTTCTTGATTTCCATATTTCTCTGTTTTATACAGACTTTCATAAAATGTCTGAAACATTTCTAATACTTTTACAAGATCTTTTGGTATTTTCCTTGTTATATGCTCCCTAAGCTTGGTGACAACTCTTGTTACTTAAGTTATTGTGCTAGAAGTTTTTGTGCTCTGGAGTTATTATCAAAAAACAGTTGCTTAACAGCAATATTTCTAAACTCATGCATATTATCGAGGTAATCCCTTATTTTCTGTTTAGCATTCTGCAATTGCTCCTTTTCTTGTTCTGTGAGACTCCCCCTATTCTGCAATACTTTAACATCTGTCAGACCATCTAAATAATCCTTGTTATTTCTTAACCATATCTCTAGTTCTTTTATTTCCACCCTATTTTAAACTCCACTTTAATTTAATCCATTTGAATAATTTCCACTACTCATTCCTTAAATTATTCTCTTTTCAATAGATAGGTGAGAAAGCACCAGTGTCTCATTTTTATTTTATTACCCTGCATTTTTATTTTAGTTATTAATAGTGTGTGATCTTAAATAGTTATTGGATGCATATAAAAACTTTCAATTAAATGCACATGTTGTGTCTTTCGGCTTATCCCGGTTAGGGGTCGCCACAGCGGAACTCCGGTCCGCTAATGTTTGGTAGTGGATTTTTACATGCTGAGTTACCAGCCCTGATGTACAACCTTCAACGAAGGCATGCCCATTCATGCATGCCTCCAGACAGAAGACGCTCTAGCTGAGAATCGAACGTTTCAATTAAATGCACATGTTCCTGTGAAATATAAATTCAGTCTAGCCTAGCCTAGTTTTTGTATCTTGGAGAATAATAGTTCACTCTGAACTCCTAGTACTGAATTTGCATCTTCCATGCCAAATATTTTCATAAATGTATTCAAAAATCCACCCTTCTTTGTTATATTTTCTCTTCTGGGCCCCCCAGACTCAACTTCATTGCTGCAAATCAAATTGTAGTCCCCACCAATAAGAAATATTCCTTGTTGAAAGCTAATTATTTCTCACAGAATTTTCTCAAGCTCTATTATAGCAGTTTTCAGTGGACTATAAATACATGCCAGCATAATCCTCCTCCCTTGTCAGTAGACACTTAGTACTACAAATCTACCATTATTGTCTTTTTATTCTCTTATATTAATTGCAAGAGGAACTCCAATAGTAGTATAAGTACTCCTCTCTAACTTTTCCCAGGTATTCCACTGAATAACCATATTGAAAACCTTTCTTTATCAAATTCATATGTTCAGTTCTTTCCAAGTGTGTCTCCTGTAGCATAGTTATTTGCAATCTACATTTTTATACAGTTCAGTACTTTTTCTTTTTTGTATTTATGTGTTAGACCATTAATGTTTAAAGAAATTATAGAAAACATCATATTCTTGTGATATTATTCCCACCTTTTATGTATGACATATTTTTTGTTAAATGTCTAGTTTCAGGTTTTGTGTTACATGCATGTACTGTTTGGCAGGTTAATCTTTTATACAGTTGTTTCTTGTCATCTCCATTTGAGCCTATGGCACATCTTACAGAACTTTTTGTTTTATTGAAAACCATCAAATAAAAGTACACACACACAGCCAATACTCCCCTAAAACTTATTAAGTTAATAATAACACATAAAATTACATACATCTTGAAATATTAAAGTTTTAGCCTCCTAATATGAACAAATGTTCCAAACTGACAGCTACACACACAGACTCAAGCTAACCTAAAAGAAAGTTTATCCATGCTAAGACACATGGTATAGCCTGTAGTTATATTAAGTGCTGTCTGGATTTGTGTTACCTTTATAACTCTTTCAGATAGGAAAACACTTGAATGCTTTCAGAAAACATTTTCTCCAAGCCATTTCTCTTTATCAGATTGTCTGTTAGAGACACGAGAACCAGAGACAAAACTGTTTACTAGAAAAAAAGCCTGATAATATTCAATATTCTTTTTCATAGATTCATAGATTAATAGATTAGTACTAAGCTAACTGCCTCAGCTGCCCTTTTGAGCTGGGAATTTCTGGTTAAAGGCTTATAGTGCCTGCATATTTGAACTGCTTCTTACTGAAATTGGTACACCTTGTTTGCTGTAGCGTAGACTAGATCCAGGCCTGCTGAATCTAGTTTGTTTGTATAACTTAAGCACTAATCCAGGCATTCTTCAAAGTATTCAATTGTATTTATTACTGCTTGGTAGTAACTTGATTAAAGTATAGCTATCATTCTAAGTCTTTTGGATTAAGCACTTGGGCTTCAGACCAGTTGTTTTACATTAGGAAGGTTTGTGGCCTGCACTGTGGTGGCAGGACAGGTGGCTTACATCCTTCTAAGTTGGGAACTGCTGATTGAGGGCTCAGTGTCTGTTATTCTAAAAGTGTATTAATTCTGGTTTAAGCACTTGGGCTTCAGGCCAGTTATTTTACATTAAGAAGGTTCGTGGTCTGCACTCTTGTGGGAGGAGAGGCTGGACTCTGCCCTTCTGAGCTGGGAATTTCTGGTTAAAGGCTTATAGTGCCTGCATATTTCAACTGTTTCTTACTGTAATTGGTACACCTTGTTTGCTGTAGTCCTCTCATAAAACCTAGTTGCCTCGTGGTTTTGGTGTCCTTTCAGGCTTGTTGGCTGTTGGTGAAGCACCCACCAAGAGGAGAAAATGCTGAGAGAAGAAAGGAGCCACTTTTGAGATTTTAAGTATTTTTCCTCTGTTTATTTGCTAAGTTTTTCTGCATAGTTGCCTAGTTTGAGCATTTTCTGGCTTGTTAAACTTGATTTCTGCATTAGTAGCTGTATTTAGAGCACAACCAAAAGCTGTTTACTGAATTTCCTGTTTGCACTTAATTTTAAAATCGTTTTTTCTCAAAACTTGCATATTTTCTGTCTTTGGCCTAGCACTCTTGTGTGGGGTCATTTACTGTACTGTTATAACTTGATATTACTTGTGTACCTCTGCTATCACTGAAAAAACAAAAACAAAAAAACAATCTTGCTTTTTTCCCACTTTTCTGAGATTTAAAAAAGTTCAGTTACAGGCTTGCTGTTCTTGAACTGTTTGTAAGTTTCTGTGAGGCCATTTTTGCTTGGGCTAAAGGAAAGTCTCTCTGTTGATCAGTGGCAGTGAAAAACATTGAGCAGCTTCCCTGCCCCCCGTGGGAGTGGTTACTGACTTGAAACTGTAGTTTTATTGGCTGTTTTGGGTCAATTCCTGGCTCTTTCCAGCCCCTGCTATCAAGCACGCTTTAGCGCGGAGTTGCCACTAGAGCAGCATCGGGCAGCGCTGGTTTAACAAGGTTAAACTTTTTCTGGCTCCATAAAGTCTGTTCTTCATTTTTTCCCTTAGAACTGCTCTACTAGTAATCTAACAGTATATCCCTTAACTAAAATGCGCAGCACTTGTTCCTAAAAGCTTTTTTTTTTTCTCCAAAAAAAAAAAAAAAAAAAAAGCTCAGCACTTGTCAAAAGTATCTTCTTTTCAGGTTTAGCACTTCTGTATTATACAAAGTCCCTCACTAGTGAACCCCCCCCCCAGGAGTACCCACTTCCTTACTAAGTCCTCTCTTATTCAGTTACACCCCTAACAACTTAATTTCTCTAGCATGTCGAAGGGCCAGATGCTGGCATCCTCTCCTGTCCAGTTGGTGAATCTGGGAATATTGAGGCAATGTTACAATTGCCTCATGTACACAGACAACCCTCTCCTCCTCCCGCATAACACAAATACTTGCGAGAGATGCAGCTATTTGGCCAAACTGGAGGCTGAGCTCTCTCAACTCAGGACTGGCAAGACCAGACAGGAGGAGAAGGCAACTACACACACCACAAAACCAGTCTCACATAAAGCTATCACAACAATGAATCAAACACATAAACACACAAAGACATACTCAGAGGCTCTGAGCAAAAATTTACCTAAACAGCAGAGGCCTCCAAAGCAGACACCCAAGCAACTGCCACCTCATGACACACCACAGGCAACACATAAACCACAAAATCAGTGTGCAAAGCAGTCACAGCCTGTGACGGATCCACACAGTTTACCTGATTTTTGATGCCCTAAGCCATTGAACTGCTGTGTGTTTGTAGGTGTGCTTGATGTTAGATTGATATGCTGTTAATTGAATAAATACATGATATGCTGCTTAATATTATAAATCTAAAAGAATTATGCTTCAAAGGCAAGCCTTGCACACTGATGCTGGCATAACTGAACTTTAGTTAACCTTTGGAGTTGTTTGCCAGTTTAAAAGTTGTTTACCAGACAGAGGGGGATTTCAAAGAGGAACTATACCACAGGTGTGTGGGCAAACGGCTTTCTAAAGGAGGAAGTAATGTATAAAACTAGACATTACGGGGCTTGTTGACAACTCAGGAAATGATTTGTAATGTTTTAAAACAGTTCATTAGCTCATGAATAAACTGGTGATCTAAATATCATCAGCTGAATGATTACCTAATGGCCTAGGTGTAATCAATTGAACCTATTGACCCTATGCCATGCTCAAACCTATAAAAGGCTCAGAGGTTGGTAATAGATTGGAACTCATCATCATCCGGATCTGATTGAAGCAAGAGCCTGAACTGAGCATACAGCATTGCCTGCCAGTGTCGGCCCTGTCTTGACTGAACAGATAGCTGTACTGAATAGGTTTGGGGTCCCCTATCAGTGGCAAAGATGATTCTCTTTTGCATATGCTTGTATCCGGATCTGATTGAAGCAAGAGCCTGAACTGAGCATACAGCATTGCCTGCCAGTGTCGGCCCTGTCTTGACTGAACAGATAGCTGTACTGAATAGGTTTGGAGTCCCCTATCAGTGGCACAGATGATTCTCTTTTGCATATGCTTGTAAGTACATGATTTAACAGTTTTATAATTGTTAATGTGATAGGTCATAGGTTAGGTTTTGCATATTAATGTGATAGGTTTTTGCATATTGACTAGTCAATTGCTTTTTTGTTACAAACCTTAATTGTTAAAAGCTAAAAATAAAATTGCTAAAGTTTGAGCCTTGGTCTCTTGTGTCATCTCTAATACTGTATTAACCACAGAATTTAGTAACCTGACCAGAACAGCTGGGCAAGGTCTGTGGTTTGCAGTAGATATGTCACAACAGCCAATGTTTTTCCATTTAAGCACCTAGGTGTAGGGTTAAATAAGAAACAATCTGTAGATGCCAAAAGTAAGGGAGGGGCAAATGTTGAATTTCCAGCATTGTTTGGAAAATGGGACCCCCTTGCTAAGGCATTGAGTCAGGTTTCACCTCCACCTTCCCCTAAGTCCTCACCAGTAAACCCAGTAGACCCTGAGGAGCTGGCAAAGGCCTTATCAGGTTTAAAATTGGAGGATAAGGGAAAGAAGGTGAAAGAGGGTGGGAGCAGCTGGATGGCTGTTCTTTGAAGCAATACAGGAGTCCCTCTTAGCTTGGTTTCTTTGGGTCTGGGATACAGGGCGGTGTCACTGAGTGATAAAGAAATGCACCAGTGTGCCTGTTTAGTATTTCACCCCCAGCTGAAGCAGAAAGGAAGAGAATCAGATCTTTCAGGAAAACAAACCCTGCAAAAGCCCAAACAGAAGTACCACTGAAGGGAAGAAAGGGTGGAATCAGTTGTATCCTGACATCCCCACTGATGAGGAGCTAGCACAATGGCAGAGGGGAGAGTTTACTGATGAAAGAGATTGGGGAGGAAGGGTGGAGAACCCCAATGGAAAAATGGAAGCAAATTGACTAGAAGGCGGGTCCCCAGTAGCTAGAGGCACAGTTAGAGCCATTACACCTGGGACCGGCGCCCTACGTGCCTCTTACCATTTTTGGAGGGAGGACCACAACACGTAATGGCTTTAGTAGATACTGGATCAGAAATAACTATTTTGCAGGCAACCCCGTAAATTTCGTGGACAGTCTGTGGAGATTGATGGATATGGGGGGGCAAAGACGATAGGTGTCAAAACCAAAGTAAAAATAGCCTTTGGGGATGGTATTCCTAGTGCCATTGATAGCTCCTGTACCAGAACACATTTTAGGAATAGATGTTCTAAAGGGTAGGACCTTAGAAACTACAGTAGGGCCATTTAGATTTGCACTGTTCAGTCAATGCAGTCAAGGCTGTTGTTCGAGGTGATGCCAAGTGGGAACCTTTGCATATTCCCACACCAAAAGTGGTGACCAACATCAAACAATATCGTGTTCCAGGGGCCATTCAGAAATTACTGAAACAATCCAGGAATTATACCGTGTTGGCATACTCGAACCAACTGTGAGCCCATTCAATAGCCGGTGTGGCCTGTCAAAAACCTGATGGTTCCTGGATGACGCGGATTATCGGGGCTTGAATAAGGTGGCTCCACCTTTAACTGCAGACATTGTTACCATTGTAGAGACTTTCTTCTTCTGCTGGGCGTACCATGCAGTTTTGGACTTAGCAAATGCTTTCTTCTCCATACCTATAGCAGAAGAGAGTAGGGCTCTATTTGCATTTACCTGGGAGGCAAGGATATCTACACAGCCCAACCCTTTGCCATGGGCTGGTGGCCAGAGATCTGGCTAAGTTGCAGTTAAATAAAGTGACTGTATTCCATTACATTGATGACATCCTGATTACAGGAGAAAAGCCGGATGTGGACATTGCATTGAAAACAGTGATTGAACACCTTCAGAGTGGGCAATAAATGAGGATAAAACACAGCAGGGAACATCAGTGAAATTCCTGGGTATGATATGGAATGGAGCAAAAGAAATACCTGCATCGGCCTTAGAAAGTATCCAAAAGATTGCAGTCCCAAAAACAAAACAGCAGGCACAAGCCTTTTGGGAGCAATGGGCTTGACCTATTCACTATGTGACTAAAAGAAATGTGACTTTCAGTGGGGTCCTAAACAGCAGATGGCCTTAAAAAGATGAAAAAAGCCTTGCAACAAAGTGTGGGACTGGGTCCAATAGACCCACAGCAACCTTTATTTTGGAAGTGACTGTTGCTAATAATGTCATGTCCGAATGATGTGGGAAAGAAAAGACCACTGGGATTTGACTAGATACAGCCCTCTTGAACAGCATGTACTGGCTGTATATACTGCCTTGATTCATGCTGACCAAACAACAGGCGGTGACAGTGAAAGTAGACTACCCAATCCAGGGGACAATACTCTGATGACTTCTACTGGAAGCTGGGAAGAGCGTTGTTTGCAGTGACTACCAAACCCACCTTGACATGGAATTTGACCAGCACAGAATACATCAGAACTGTTTGTAGATTAAACTGTGACAGACATCATGAGAAATGCACTGCCAATCCTGCTTATATCAGAGACTGAATGAATCAGGATTTTCTCTGGCTGAGTCTCCATTAGATTCTTCCAATTTCAAAGGAAAACAGCACTGCAGAAACCAGATCTCCAAATTTGGAGATATATGCTATGGACAACAGTTCAACTGTATTTGATGGTTTAGGACATATAGTAAGATATACAAGAGGATGTAAAACTGTAAGTAGTGCTAGAATTGTTCAGCATATTAAAACCATTAGATTTCACATGTGAAAATGACTCTTGCATATTGATCTTTGATTATCTTGCTAGTAAAAAGGGAACAAAACAAGTTTGTCCATTTGTAGCATTGCCTTGCCTCAGATAGAATCTAATCTCATTGATTATAATGATATGCCCATTGATTTAGCAGGATGTGAGACCTGGCCCCAGGCCTCATCCATGTTTACATAATGGGACTGGAGAATGTGCTTGGCATAGATATATAGTGAATGGGACAGACATTTATCAACTCAATGATACCACAGCTTGTGTAGTATCCTCCTGTAAGCTGGCTTGCGGAACAATCACAGACAGTGGAGCACATTGTAAAAGTAATGTACATGCAATCATTGATTTTTGTACTGGGGAATTGATCAGATTGACTAGATGGATGGACATCACATTAAATGCTAGCATAGAACCATTGCACACTTTTAGATGGCACTTTAAACAAATTAAGCAGGAAGGGCAAGCTGTACTGCTCCTGCTGAATAAGACTTATCAAACTGTAATTAAAATGATTAAAGACAAAGGTACCATTCTTCAAATTGCAAACGAAATTCAAGACATGTCTGTTTCACATTGGTATGATATTTTTATGTGGTCACCAAAGGCTTCTGCCTGGTTTAACTTGCTTTTACACCCTTTATTGCTGACCACAATAGTTTCAGTGTTGTTCTGCTTAATTTCCTACTGCATTTATTGTAAGGTTATGAAAAATACAATAAGATGCTGTCAATTTTCACATTATTAGAAGCACACAGCGATCATTGCTTAGTTTACCTGATTTTTGATGCCCTAAGCCATTGAACTGCTGTGTGTTTGATGTTAGATTGATATGCTGTTAATTGAATAAATACATGATATGCTGCTTAATATTATAAATCTAAAAATGCTGGCATAACTGAACTTTAGTTAACCTTTGGAGTTGTTTGCCAGTTTAAAAGTTGTTTACCAGACAGAGGGATTTCAAAGAGGAACTATACAGGTGTGTGTGGTGGGCAAGCTTTCTAAAGGAGGAAGTAATGTATAAAACTAGACATGACAACTCAGGAAATGATTTGTAATGTTTTAAAACAGTTCATTAGCTCATGAATAAACTGGTGATCTAAATATCATCAGCTGAATGATTACCTAATGGCCTAGGTGTAATCAATTGAACCTATTGACTATAAAAGGCTCAGAGGTTGGTAATAGATTGGAACTCATCATCATCCGGATCTGATTGAAGCAAGAGCCTGAACTGAGCATACAGCATTGCTATCAGTGGCAAAGATGATTCTCTTTTTCTGATTGAAGCAAGAGCCTGAACTGAGCATACAGCATTGCCTGCCAGTGTCGGCCCTGTCTTGACTGAACAGATAGCTGTACTGAATAGGTTTGGAGTCCCCCTATCAGTGGCACAGATGATTCTCTTTTTGCATATGCTTGTAAGTACATGATTTAACAGTTTTTATAATTGTTAATGTGATAGGTCATAGGTTAGGTTTTATATTAATGTGATAGGTTTTTTACAAACCTTAATTGTTAAAAGCTAAAAATAAAATTGCTAAAGTTTGAGCCTTGGTCTCTTGTGTCATCTCTAATACTGTATTAACCACAGAATTTAGTAACCTGACCAGAACACAGCCCTTAAGGCCAAATACAACACCAAACATACTTGTCATAGGTGACTCCATAGTCAGACACACTGACATCCCACTCACCAGGCTGAATAAGGAGAGGGTCACAGTAAGCTGCCTATCGGGCGCTAGAATCCACCACATAACACAAGCACTCGGGTCACTCCACAGCAAGTACAAATATGACACAGTCATTGTCCATGCTGGTGTGAACGACCTGAGACGTACCTCCCTGGACTACATGAAAAGAGACATAGAGGAGCTCTCTGATTATGTAGCCCAGGCAGGTATGACCCTGACCCTGAGCAGTATCCTTCCTTCACCAAGAATGATGCCACAACATAGAGACAAGATGATCAGCTTTAACAATTGGTTTAATTTCTGGTGTCATTCAAAGGGGATCCAGTGTCTGTCTGCCTGGGATGACATGCTTGACAAGCCACGCTGCTTCGCAAGGGATGGCTTGCACCTGTCACCTCTGGGATTCCGGATATTGGCTAAGGCTCTTGCCACCCCCATAGTGCCTTTTTTAGGCAAGGCTCAAATTCTAAACCTACCACCCTAGAAAACAAAAATGGGAAGAAACTAAGGGTAATGCTGCTCAATGCCAGAAGTCTAAATCTCAAAATGCACGCACTCGAGGCCCTTCTCAGTATGGAGAACATCGATGTCTGTGCTGTAACTGAAACCTGGTTCAAGGCTCCTGAGAGCACCCCGGCACTATTAGGTTTTACCTCATATCATGCGTTCCGGCCCCAAAACCCGGACCACACCACAAAAGGAGGGGGTGTATCCATATTCATCAAGGATACCCACACCTCCAGGTTGGTGGCAACGCAAAGCATCGGAAACCATCCAGGTGCAATTAACCATAGGCAAAACTGCTCTACAATTTGTAGCATGCTACAGGCCACCCTCTCAAACTCAGGAACCCCACACAGCCTTCCTGAAGACACTGGAGGGTATAAATGTATCTCCAAACACCATTATATTGGGTGACTTCAACTACCCGAATATAGACTGGGAACATTACTCAAGCCCCAACTTTTTAGCCCAAAGGTTCCTGGAGTTCATAAATTCAAATGCCATGGAACAACTAGTCACCGTTCCCACAAGAGGAGAAAATATACTAGATCTCATCATCACAAACATGGGGACAAAATGCTCCACACCGGAAGTATATTCCTCATTGGTGAGATCAGATCATAAACTAATCTCACTGGAAATCCACATCCCGTCCCCACCCCAAACAAAAAAGACCACAGTGAAGAACTTCACTAAAGAAAACTTCACACTACTCAAGACTGGTGTGGTATCCTTCAAGGCCCCCGAGCCAGTGGAAACCACAACCCAAGCTGCGGAAGCCCTTACAAATGCCTTCTACAAACACCTCCAGGACTGCATGGATCAGGCAATCCCTAATAAAACCAAGACTCTTTCCACCAAGGGCAAACGTCCAGTCTGGTGGACCCCAGCCATAAACAAACTTTACAATAAGAGGAGAAAGCTGTTACATGATAGAGCAAAATCCATAAAAGAGAAGACACCCTTGATCATTATTAGTAAAAAAATACGAGCACTCATAAAATCATCCAAGGCCAACTTTGAGAGAAAAATTGCCATAGATTCAAAAGACAATCATAAGGCCTTCTTCAGCTATGTTAGAAACCTGGGTGGAATCTCCCAGATATGCTCAGAATTAGTCCAAAATGATACAAAAATCACTGAACCCACAGACATTGCCAATATACTGGCAGACAGGTTCAGTGCAAACTTCACTCCCCTCTCCCCCCCAAAAGGAGAGATAACTATCCCAGCGGAGTGTAGCCTCCCAGACATCTCAAATGCGCAGGTAAAAGCTGCTCTCTCTAAAGCTAAAAACACAGCATCAATGGGACCGGATGGTGTCCCCAGCTGTGTGCTACACAAACTCAATGAGGAACTAAACCCGCACATAAGGCAGCTGTTTAATCTTAGCCTTACCACAGGATACGTGCCCAAGGAGTGGCGTACGGCAACTGTGGTCCCACTCCACAAAGGCGGTGTCTCTACGGACCCTGGTAATTACCGCCCCATAAGCTTAACAAGCCTGGTCTGCAAAGCTATGGAGAGGATCATAATGGAACTCATAAACAAAGACATAGGGGACTTGCAGACATTGGACCCGACCCAGTTTGGCTTTGTCAAGGGCAGATCATGCCTTTTGAACTTGGTCGACTTCTTCGAAACAGTCACCAAGGCCATTGATGAGGGAAAGGCAGTCCATACAGCCTACCTTGACCTTGCAAAAGCTTTCGACACAATACCCCACTCAGGTATTATAGAGAAACTTACCAGCTTAAATGTAAACCCATATGTCACAAGATGGGTTGCAAACTGGCTAAAGGACAGAACCCACAGGGTTAGAGTTGCTGGCACCATGTCAGACTCCAAGCTGGTCACAAGTGGTGTCCCACAGGGCTCAGTCCTTGGCCCCCTGTTGTTCGGCATCTACTTCTCAGAAGTACAGGCAAACATAGGAGGACTATGGCTGACAAAGTTTGCAGATGACTGCAAACTGGGCACCATAGTGGAAAGTACATCGGACACAGATATCCTTCATAGGGGTCTCACGGAAACTGATAGCTGGTGCCAGAGCCATGGCCTGAAGTTAAATGCCAGAAAATGTATAGTCATACCCTTCGGGAAAAACAAGGTAACCCCAAGCTACCATATAGGTGGCAATCCACTAAGCACAGAAGAGGTTATCAGGGACCTGGGGACCCAGGTTGACAGTGGCCTTTCTTTTGACACTCACATTGCTAAAGTGGTTAGAAAGACCTTCTACATTGCCCACCTGATCATGAAGGGATTCACATCCAGGTCAAGTGAGGTCATTGTTCCCCTGTACTCTTCACTTATCAGACCAATGATCGAGTACAATGCCCCATTCGGGATGTATCTCACCCGACACCTGCAGCAATTGGAGAGACCCCAAAAGTTCCTCACCAAAAGGATAAAGGGATTCCAAAATCTGTCATATGCTGCCAGACTGAAGAAACTCCAGCTCTATTCAGTCGCATACCGTCTGCTCAGAGGTGACCTGTGCCTGACATACAAGGCCATGTCCAACCCGGAATTAATGGACATGCTCCACCTCAAAAAATCCAAATCTACCAGATCCACTAGAGCAAGCGACTTAAACCTTAGCACGGATATAAATAAGACATGCTGGAGGAATAGATTTGTCACTCAGAGACTCCATATGCTGTGGAATAAAATCCCAGTCCATGTGAGGCAGAGCACCTCGCTGGCTCTGTTCAAGAGAAATCTTGACCGGTGGATGGGAGATCGTAGGTTTACCCCGGGAATCATCTCTGTGTCACTGCTGGACAGAGGCACAACAAACTAATGGGCACAATATTTTTTAACATAAGGGGTGGCGTAAGCCACAAAACTTTGGGCTAGGCTTATAAATGCCTTAGGGCAGATAGCCTAGTATAAACCTATGAACCTATGCCCTTGCGAGCCATTTTAAGCCTAGCCAATTATCCCTTGTGAGACTCAAACCCTGCACCTTGTGCTTGCAAGGCAAACACCTTAACCATTTGGCCACCCTCCCAACTCCATGGATTACATTTACTTGCTTTCTATTAAAATAATTTTCTAGATTAATGCTCCTATGCAAGAATGAGAAAAAGCACACTATTTTTTCTTTATGTCATGCTCTTTTAACCAGATATGTTTTTACATTGCAGTGCCTACATTTCTTAAAACTGAACAAGGAGAAAGAGAGAAGGGAGAAAGAAACAAAAAAGAAAAAAAAACTGGAGCACCTGTTTACATTAGTATCCCCATTACACTTAAAAATAACTGGGGAAAAGTTAACTTTATAACATGGAAAGAAAATCATGCACTGTTTTAGTAGTACTATTAAGAAAAAATTTTGTTTTACTTACAGTTAAGGTTCTCCCTCCTCTTCCGCTCTCGAGTATTTTTTAACATTAATATCAAGAAGTAGGGCATACGCTTTAGAGTCCTCTACAAGTTTAGCAAAGTCCAAAAAATCCAATATTTCCAGATTTTCTTGTTCTGTCATGTTTCAGAAATATAACTATTGCACTGTAATCCCTCATTTATCAATTTTCCAGTTACTGATTTTATTCTCCAAACATTAAAGACAAGACATAGGGCATATACATTAGAGTCCCTACAGGTTTAACAAAGTCCAAGAAAGTCCAATATTTCCAAATTTTCTTGTTCTATTCTATTCTATCTCCTTCTCCCAAACCATGTCTCTGCTTCATTTCCAATGTAATCTGTATTATTTGAGTCAACTCTTGTGCTTTTTCCCTCTGTCAAGCATTTTTCCATTGAAACATTGGAAAAGGTTTCACTGAGACAGCCTCTCTGGTCTTTATTACCAGAAGAACAAGAAACAGAACCTGCTTCTGTTTCACAGCTCACCTTTTTTGTTGGACAAGCTTTTGTTTTTCTTCCTCAGCTTGTACTTCATCAAAAAAAAAAATGATTCCTCCAGGGAAAAATATTTTGAAGATAGCTGGGTACAGCAGTTTGAATCTCATACCAGTTTCTCAACATTCCCTGAATAATGGGATAAATGTACTCCTTTTCTGCCTGGTATACGAGTAGTCATTCTCCACCAACATTCTGCTGTCTCCCACTTTTAGTTTTTTGTCCTGATGCCACAGTTTTGTTAGAATCAACTCCTCCTGGAGGTATGATTACATCTTTACTATTAAAGATCTAGGTTGTTTTCTCATAGCCAGGTTTGGAGCATATGCACTATGTGCCCTTTCAATTAACAAATCCTGTTATGGAATACCAGTCCAGTTGCTTATTTGTGCTTTCATAAAATTAATACAGTCTATTCCTTCCAGCTTCTTGGGTACAGCAGAAAATCTCAAGTTTTCCCTATGAGCTCTTTCCTCTAATTCTATTATTTTTTGAAACATATTTTCTTGTGCAATCTCATATCCAGACAGCCTTTTCTTCATTTCAACCACTGAGTTTTGCAGTTTTATCACCTTATCTGAATATCTGTTTAAAGCGTCTTGCATTTTTCCAGAATTTTATTGTTTGCATTGATATATTTCATCAGTGTTTCATTTATTTTAGTTGGGTCTGTGTGTAGTTGCCTTATACTTTCCTCTAGGTTACTGGAAGTCATGTCTTTATCTTGCACTGCTTTTTGCCGAACAGCTACAGTACTTTTCCCAGTCAGTGTTTTTTCTTCATGTTTTGTAGCTGATTTTCATTCAGACCCTCTGTATTTCTTTTTTCCTAGCATCCAGGCAGTGTACTTACTAGCCACTTACTGAACTTTACCCAGAAATCTAGGTCCACTGGATTTCTCTGCTAAGTTTCTGTTTTCACACTGGGAGAGCTAGAATTAAGCTATTACTAAATGTGCAGCCATCTTGAAAATCCCTAAACATCTCTTCTTCAACAGTATCATATTTAGCCAGCCTTCTGTTCATTTTTACCTCTGATTTTAGTAGTTTTATCACATCATCTGAACAGTCCCAGGGATTTTTGTTTTGATTCAGCCTTTGCTTACATTTCAGGTTTGCCTTTCTGAACATGCTCACCTTTGACTGAGGGGGCGGGGGAGACTGCCTGAAGGAAGTTTCAAAGGTGTTAGCCAAATTCCATCTCAAACTGCAGTTGTACTGACAACACTTTTCCCTGTGAGCCATTCATTACTTTAATTTGTGCATTTTACCCATTGAGAAAAGTTGCCTATCAGGCATTTTATGACCTGGCTGCTGCTGCTGCTACTACTCTAGACAGTACATCAGTAATGCAAGGATTTTGAAACATTAGTAAACAAGAGTTTTTTGTTTCTTTCATTTCATATTTTATTCTGTGGTGATTGTGAATCCTGGCCATCTACAACAATTTTATGACATGGCTTCCACCTATAGAAAGCATTTGAGTCAGGCAAGCAATAGTGGAAACCACATTTCTTTCTTTCACGTTTTACTGTATTCTGATTTTTGAATACTAGCCTGATGTAGTGACTTTCTGACCTGCTAGTAATTCCATAGAAAGCAAGTGTGTGACAGAAGGTTGGAGCATTAGTAGATGCACTCTTTTGTTCCTTTTTGAGTTTCTAGTTTTATATGTGCTGATTTCTGAATACTACTAGAAAAATGCACTATTTTTTTATGAGCAGGCTGCTTGTACATCTGTAGAAGCATGAGTGATGGAAAATTTAAAAATTAGTATACAGTGATGTCCTTTTTCCTTGGCACAGCTTTCTTTATTTTAAATATGAGCCAGGAGCTGGGGGCATAGTTCAACAATCCAATGCAAGTCGAAGAAGAACACAAATCCAAAGATTAGTTTATCCTGGGACCTGAAACAAGACTGGAACTATGGATTTACAGGATATGTAAAAGTAAAATGACACTGTGGGTGGGAATGAAAATTACATGTCGAAGTGGATGTGACTTCTATCAGCTTAACTTGGACCCTAATTTTAACCACTGGGATTGTCCCTTTAAAGTTTCTTCAATTTTTATAGCCTTTTGTTATTTGAGTTGATACAGTCCATCAGTGCTTCATTTATTTTAATCAGTTCTGAATACATTTGGCTTATTTTTCCTCTAGGTTACTGGAAGTCACATCTTGCACCAAAGCTGGAGCTTGCACTGCTTTTTGCTGAACAGCTGCAGAATTCTTCCCAGTCAATGTTTTGTCCACACCTTTAGAAGGCCGAAAAAAGAGGCAAGGGGCAGGTGAAAAGGAAGAAATCAAAATTGAACTTGGAAGGATTGAAGAACATTACTGTAAGAAAAAGAAGAGAAAGACAGATGTTGACTACGTTTCTCAAGCTGTGGATTTACAATACCAGCTGGATGAGAATTTAATACACAATGAAAATAGTGGGATTAATAAGACTAATGATGCTGAACATCTATCCTTTGTAACAATTGTTAGAGCAGATATTACTGTATTAAAAGCTGAAGATTCTTCAGAGCTGGCCAGTAAGGATATTCTTGTAATTGGAGATTCAATTAGTAGAGGAACTGATACTTATATTTGCAGAGAAAATAATGAAGATCGAATAGTGTATTGCTTGCCAGGAGCAAAAACAGAAGATGTGGGACAAGCCTTGGAACGCCTTAATGTAAGCAAGTACGGATCCATTTTTATTCATGTTGGTACAAATGATGTCATCCACAAGGATTCTCTGACTGTTAGCAGGGGAACTGACAGCCCTCTTAGATAGTATAGCTTGTACTGGTGTTAGGATATATTTTTCACAAGTCACCAATAGAAAGGATAGTCAGGTAACTGTGAATAAAAAGATGTTTTGGGGTAAATTCCTACATGGAAAAAATGTCCTGTTTTAAAAAATGCAAATGTGTAGAACATCCAAGCCTAATTTTGGGCACACGTGTTCAGACAGGATGGCGTGCATTTGTCAAGATCAGGGAAGAGAATTTTTGCAGCATATATTTTGCAATATTTGACAAACACTAGGCAGGATTTTTGCCAGGTTGAAAATTTAACAGTTCACAGATAGCAACATTTGATGCATTTCTGATGCCTATTAATGCTAGGAGCATTAATAATAAAGTATTTTTTTTATTGAACCATTTGCAACGTTCCCAAAACACTGATGTTGTTATTGTTTGTGAATCATGGCTAAAGAACAATGACTGGAAACCAGTTCTGTCAGGGTATAAATGTTTTTACTGTAACAGACATTCTAACAAAAAATCAGGTGGAGGTGTTACGATAGGGATTAAAGATAATTATGTGACCTGTGATTATTACATGTTCAGTGATAACACCAATACTATAGATTGTGTAACTGTAACAGTAAAGACAACCCTGGAACATATAACGATTGTTGAAATGTATAGACCACCAAAGTCAAGTGCAGATGACCTAGAGGAATTCATACATTTCTTGCATAAAACACAGGAGGGAAGAATAATATTAGCTGAGGACTTAAATTTACCAGAAACAGACTGGAATAATATTGATTCAACATTAGTAAGGAAATTATTCACAGTGTATATTCAGGAACAACAATTGCTTCAGATTGTAAAAAAAACTACCAGGGGACGGAACATACTACACATTGTTTGTGTTCCTAAAGAAATTACTGTTACTTCAAGTCAAGTTTTACCACCACTGATATGCAGTGATCATGGGGTTATAAAGTTTAATTTGTTGCTAGATAATTCTGCCAAACTGACATCTAAATCAATGCACAGAAGGTTCATTACAGATTATATGGAAGCAAAACAATCGCTATGTAAAACTAACCGAAGTGAGGTTTTCAGTGGAAAAACTGCAGATGGAATGTGAAAAGATATGAAACAGAAATTCTTTGAATGCAAAATATCAAAAAAATGTTTAACATTAGGCTCTAGGCATACAACTTCAGGGGGATATATTTCCATAAGAAAAAGATATCTGATTAAGGTGAGAAAGAAAAATATAAGAAATGGAAGACAGGTCAAACTACAACTTTGAAAAATGAAATAAACAAGTTGGACAAACAGATTAAGCAAAGTGTGAGACAAGATCAATTAAAAATTGAAGTAAATTTATATAAAGATCTTTAGCATAATAGGAAACCTTTTTATAGATACACAAGATGTGAATGAGTAAATACACACAAATTGATAAACTGTGTGCAGATTCTAAAATGTATTCTCAGACACAACAGATTAGAGATATATTAACAAAATCTTATGCAAAACAGTTCGGCTCCAAAAAAGGGGTGATAAGTTGCCCTAATGACATCCCGGTAACCCCAGATACTGGAATCAAATTAGATTATATTGAAAAAGAACTGCACAAACTGGATCTAAACAAAGCACAGGAAGGAGACGGAATTAGTAACAACCTGAGAACACTTCAGCAAGAACTTTCGGTACCATTGTATCTATTATTCACTAGGTCATATAAACATGGGGAGATTCCTCAAGATTGGAGACATGCAATTATTAAACCTGTCTTCAAGAGAAAGGGGAGTAAGACCAACCCAGATTTATATAGACCATTAAGTCTACTTTCATGTTGTGGAAAAATAATGGAGAAGGCAATATTGGAGAAGTTATTGTAGGAAATTGATATGTTGGGACTTGAAACTATATGTTAGCATGCATATGTTGAAAACAGATCTATTACCACCTGTAACATGATGTTCTATAACAATATAATAACAGCTTTGAATGTAAATGTGCTGTGATGTAATTTATATAGATTTAACTTCAGCATTTGACAGGGTCATACACAAAACACTGAACAATAAATTAGTACAACTACGTACTGATGTACTCTTGATAAGATGGATAGCTGCATAGCTTACAAATAGGACATGGCAAGTATAATACAGCAACTGGACAGGTGAAATCCTTGGTTACAGTCCAGTCAAGGTGTCCTACAGGGCTCTTTCTAAAGCCCTTACTTGTTAGATTGTATCAATCAGGCCTAACCTTTTCATGTGAGATGTTATACAGTCTATATGCAGATGACCTGAAATTGGGTAAACTGATTACATGTGTTACAGGAACAGCAGAATAATATGCTGATAAATACATCAAAAACTAAGCATATGAGATTTGGGAGACATAAATTGAAAGGTGAATATTTAATACAGCACACAGTGAATGAAACTGGGTGGCCACGGTGGTGCAGCGGTTAGCATTGCCGCCTCACAGCAAGAGGTTCTCCGGTTTGATTCTTGGCTGGGGTGCCTTCTGTGCGGAGTCTGCATGTCTTCCCTGTGGTTGCGTGGGTTTCCTCCAGGTGCTCCAGTTTCCTCCCACATCCCAAAGACATGCAGTAGGTGGATTGGACACTCTAAATTGGCCTTAAGTGTGAGTGTTTGCGTGTGTGTATGTGCCTTCTGTGGAAGGTTGGGCACCGGGCTGACAACTCGACACTGTAAAAACTCCACTGCCAATCATGAGCGGACAGATGATCCGCTGTGGCGACCCCTAACCGGGAAAAGCCAAAAGAAGAAGAAGACACAGTGATTGAAACTGTAGACTCATTTAAGAACCTGGGTATATGGGTAGATTTCCGGTATGAGTTTTTTTAATCATATAAACCAATTGGTTAATGATAGTTATAAAACTTATAGGTTGTATAAAAAGATTTATAACGTGTAGGAAATCAAAAATGATGAAGTCATTGTTTGTTAGTTACATTAAACCCAAACTTGAGTACGGAATAACAATATGGAAACCCTGTAAGAAAACAAGCATGAGTAAACTGGAAATAGTACAGTGGAACTATACCAAGGGCATCCATGGATGTGAAAATTTAAGTTATTATGAAAGACTAAAATATCTGAACTTGTACAGTGTTTCTTACAGATATCTAAGAACAGATCTTATTCAAGTATATAGGGCATTTAGAGACAACTATCTCTGGGAATGTTTGGGGTTATCATAAAGTACTAGAGAATCATCAGATAACCTATGCAGAAGATTCTATAGGAATAAGAAGTGTACTAATTGATTCTCTGTCAGAGGAGCTGATGCATGGAACAGACTACCAAATTATATTAAAGCAAGTACTAGTTTAGATATTTTTAAGAACAGCCTGGACACTTATTATGGGAACAAGTGTTTTGGTATACTGGCAAGCTAGAAGGGCATTAATGCCCATGCTTGAAATATTTGTATATATGTATTTGTGACTGATTTTCTTTCAGGTTCTCTAAATTTCTTTTTTGCTGGCAGTGTACTTACTAGCCAGTTACTGAAATTTACCCAAAATACGAGTTTACTGGCTCTCTGTATCCCATTATTTTTATATGTATTTTGGACAACATGGTGGATCTGTGTAGGTCTTCTAAGTTTGCCTGTATACATGTGTTTTCAGTGTCACAATTACATTCCAAAATCAGAAAAAGATACAGGAGGTTTAGCAATTTTTTACATCAGAAATATACTTAACCACTCATCACTGTTAATCTGGCCTTGGACTACAGGATTAACAGTGGTCAGCAGCCACCAAAGAAGAGTGATGGGAACTGCAGAGTTATTTAAAATGTAGTCAATGACTTCAGTCTTTTTTTGGCTGAATCAAGTGTTCAAATATATTTTAAAGAAATTTCTGCTTCCTGCTGCTCTGTGTGTGTGTGTGTGTGTGTGTGTGTGTGTGTGTGTGTGTGTGTGTGTGTGTGTGTGTGTGTGTGTAACAAAACTTTCAAGGCTAAAAAAATTAGCCTGCCTATGTTTTTGATCTAACTTTGTTTTACGTGGAAGCAAATTAAGCTTCAGTTTATTTGTTCTTGACACAGATGTCAAAATTCACCTCTTTAGTTTTGCCCTTGTGAATTTATTGGCATCCATATCTTTGATACATAACAGGCTGGTTATGATCAGAGACCCATTCTTAATATCATATATCCAAATGTTTCAAAAACAATGCCAGAATGCTAGTTATTTTGAAATGCACTGGAAAAATAGCAGAAGTTACCTTCTCATCTTCCCCAAACTCTCTAGACTAAGTACTTAGAGAAGTGAATGTAACTGATACCAATCTTAGTCTACCCATCCCAACAGTTATGAATAATATGTTGAGATCTCTCAGTTCCTATATATTTAAGTTCAATACATGGGGATGGATAAACCTATGGTTTTTCAGAAAGTCCATATTTATACTTCCAGTCTATAGTACTGATGATAAAGTTAACCTAAACTATTTTAATGATTACCTTTTCTCCATCACATTTTGTGGAAAATATTTATTCTGTTGCCTATTCTTTTCTAGTATGTAGAGTCTACAATTAATATCCACCCTGAAAACACATTGTTTGGATTTCTCATTTCAGTCACAAATACCTTTCTAATGCCTATGTCTTTATGTACTTTGGAAAGTGACCACATGATGGCACCAAATAACAACATTTTTCTTTTTTTCTTTTTTCTGCAATTTGGTAAACTCGCATATGATACCCTTAAGAAAATCACAGCAAAGGAAGCAATTATTCATTTTCCCAGTAAGAGTCAGCTAGCCAGACTCAGTAGTTCTGATTTTCTTTTCTTTCTTCTTTTTTTTTTTAATGTAGCAACCCTTCTTCCATCCTTCATTTGTTTGTTTACCTGGGATTGCCCACTCTTTGAAGCCAAGATCCAGGTTAGGGAGTGAGTGAGTAAATAAATAAATTAATAAAATGTCTGTCCCTTTCTCTTTCTCCCAAAAAATGTTTATCTATCTATACAGATATATCCATGTGAATAGATCTATCTATCTATATGGGCGATGCAGTGATTAGTGTTGTTGCCTTACAGCGAGAGGTTCTCCAGTTCAATTCTTGGCTGCAAAGACATACATCTGACGGGTTTCTCCCCGGGCCTCCAATGAAAATGAGCTCTGTCCCAGTCAGACTTTCCCGGTAAACAAATTTTAAATAAATAAAATAAATATATATCAGAAAATACAAAACCACAGTTAGACTTCTGGTAGAAGGAGGAATGTGGTGATGTAGAACATTACTGAAGTGAAGCATGGATAAATATACAAGCAAGTTTACTAAAAATAAGATAAGCAAAAAAATCAAAATCACAAAGTAATTAACATAAGAGAAAGATATCAATACTGTACAGGGATGGAGGTCTTTACTGTAGAAAAGTAGATTTCTACATTTAAGAGAAATATTTTTATGTTTAAGTACTTTATCAGTTTGTTCCTGTAATGGCACTGATGCATCCAAGGTCACTAGCAAATCTAAGCCATATATTAGGGTATAGGTTAGACAAGGCCCTTTCCCCACAGCACACATTACATGCAAATCTCTTCATGGAGATAATATTGCTGGACTGAGATCTGAGGTTGGTTCTATTCAATCTATATTACAAGGTGAGTCAATGAAAACAATAGAAGGTGCACATTCTAACAATGGATTAGAAGAATATTTCTGCTGGCAACATTTGCAACTTTTATTATTTATTGTGGAAATTTTACAGGGTAATTTTAATATACAAATACATGATTTAGTAATTCAGTCAGCATGGTTAAAGATGCTCACACTAGGCAGTAGGATAGAGGTGAGAAAGTG
The DNA here is from genome assembly GCF_019279795.1 of Protopterus annectens. Lineage (NCBI taxonomy): Eukaryota > Metazoa > Chordata > Ceratodontiformes > Protopteridae > Protopterus > Protopterus annectens. The sequence goes on along the minus strand of NC_056751.1, from coordinate 305,697,137 downwards.
TTACCAAAATTGAACCTACTTCTTGCATATTATTGATATTATTATTAGATTAAGTACATACCTTCACATCTGATAATAAATGGTCCACCTTCACTAATCAGTAGGAAAAAACTGCCTAGCAAATCCTCCTGGTGAAGACCACGCCATGGCACAGAACAGATATCATCTATCCATGCATTATGCAGAAACACTATAAAGGTGGTCATAGTTCTAGCTGAGTGGGCCTTGGGTATGTTCCTATGATCGCAGGATCAAACGAGATTACTAGGCTATCGACCCAGCGGTCATTTTAAGCCTAGCTGTTTCAACCCAATGTAATATCGAAGAGGTACTAGTCAATACCCAAGACTGCAGTTAGTGATGACAGCTCATGTCCAGGAGGTTTGTGGGTGCTATCTCTGGTAAGAATTTCCAGTGCCCCATACACTCATCTAGGTTCCTCTTGAACAGTGTCATAGAGGTGTTATGTTTCACATTACTTGGTAGCCTGTTCCAAAGATGTGGCAGTTGCTGGGAGATAAATCTGTCCCTCCATCATGTCCTATTTAAGTCGCAGGGCATATATAAGTGCCTGGAATGGGTAGCCCTAGAACCATTTGATTTATCGATATGCAGTTGGTTTGGGTCTTGGGTTGCTCTGTAGGCCAGGCACAAGTCTCCCCTAAGTCATCTATATGATACAGAGTATAGTGACAGGGAGTTTAGTTGGTCCACATAAGGCACATGCTGGAGGCCCTTGATTGTTTTTAGAAACCTCTGAGGTCTTTCTAGTTGCTGTAGATGCTCAGTATGGTACATACTAAATGCAGCTTTATACTCAATTATGGGCCGGATAAGTGCCAAGTGTAGGAGGAGGTTATAACTTCTTTTGCTCTCAAGGCAATGCCTTTACTAATCAAGTGAGATATGTGGAAAGCTTTCCTTACAGCAGTAGACATGTGGTGTTTGAAGTTAAGGTCACAGTCAACCTGTGATCCCAGGGCCTTTACCACTTCATGGGTACTTACTGTATTGTTATTGATTTTGATAGTGTGAAGGGACATTGTTTATTTTGAAGGGAATGATGATGCATTTCTTTGCATTCATTTTGAGACCGTGACTAATATACAAGTCATTGGTCTGTGTGAGACCATCCTGGAATATACCAACATCATTTGGGGATTCAATAAGTGCACCTAATTTGCAGTTGTCTGCAAACATGGTAAGCCACAACCCTTTAGTTTTGACCTGAACTTCTGAGAAGTATATACCAAACAGTAGGGGGCCCAGCACTGACCCCTGTGGCACCCTGCTGGTAACAGGTCTGTTGGTTGATATGGAATCACCCACTTTGATAGTGTGTGTTTGGTTTGTGAGCCAGTTGGCAACCCACCTTACAACGAAGGGGTTTACATTCAGTTTGCTAAGTTTATCTGTAATGCCTGAATGTGGGATTGTGTCAAAAGCCTTTGCCAAGTCGAGGTATTCTGTGTGCACAGATTTGCCCTCATCAATGGCCTAAATCACACTTTCAAAGAAATCCACCAGATTTAACAGGCAGGATCTGCCCTTAACAAAGCCGAATTGGGAAGGGTCCAGGGACCTCACGGGCTTGGCCTATTTTATACAACATAACGCTGTAGTCTACTAGTCATCCTTAGAACTTTTGTCACTAATCTTTGTAAAGCATAGTAGACAAATAACTTATCATTTTTATTGAAGGAATTTGTTCTACCCAGGTAGAATCTAAGCTGTTTGTGTATATCCAAACAGCAGAGCATGCATTCACTTTTGTTAGCATATGAATGAGAGAGTACTGTAAGCTAATGTTTTGGTTCAGACCAGATTCCACAGCAATCTTTGACATATAGAAGTGACTGGTCCAGAGTACCACTCTCTTCTTGTGGTAAATTAAACAAAGAGGTGTCACTAATAGCACCTGTAAATTCTGCTTCTTCAGGTTATGACAACTAAAAGAATAAGGGTTTTCAAGACAGGAATTTGAGGCTGTAGTGGACACAACCTCAAAGGACATATGAACAACCAAAAAACCAACAGATGAATGTAGAAAACAACTCTTGCAAATCCACAAATCCACAAAAAAAGAACAGAAAAAAGTAAATTTATTCCTCTGACGTCTCGGCCGTAGCCTTCAAGGAGTGAAAAACATAATAACACACTTCATTTATATATGTATATATATTTATAAATGAAGTGTGTTATTATGTTTTTCACTCCTTGAAGGCTACGGCCGAGACGTCAGAGGAATACATTTGCTTTTTTCTGTTCTTTTTTTGTGGATTTGTGGATTTGCAAGAGTTGTTTTCTACATCCTCAAAGGACAGTCTGGTGAGTTGCTCTACAATGAAATATAAATACCATGGTGGAACCAAACTGCCACAATTGGTGGCTTCAGGTGGAAGGTACCCTTTAAGAAGGCCTTGTTGAGCTAAAGAAAAGCCAAGGATACTGACTGAAGCCCATAATGGAAGTTGAAGATTGTAGCCACATATACTTTGATTCCGGAATGACTAAACTTTTTTTGAAAAAACTGAGGTATTTACTCTGTAACTATAAACATGGAAGACACTGTGGGTTTAAGACCACTACCTTCTTCCCACTTAAGGACAAGCAACATTTGTCCTTGTAAGACTTCTTGGTGGAAGATTTCTGAGTAATAGAGGATTCTAGGTTGCTGGATATCATTGAAACCAGATGAGCTAGAGATATAGTTTCAGGGAATGCGGATCTGACTGTGGTTTGCCTGGGGGTAAGACAGCAGAGTTTTGAACAGTTTGCAATGGAGTGGGCTGTCCCATAAGTATAGCTTCAGTAGAAGAAACGTGGTCTGATATGGCCAAAATGGGGGTGATGAGGATGAGTCTGACCCAATTAGCTTTCTGCCTGCTACGTGAGTCTGGTTATCAGTATTGAGAGAAAAGGCATATAGGAAACCTGGAGGCTACTGAGTGACCAGGTGTGTGTGTATGTGTGTGTGGGGGGGAGATCAGTGGCAAACATCGGTCAGAATTCACAGTTGATAGGGACACAGAGGTCAAAGACTGACATCATATATGTTTGAAGCAACATCTTAGTTATTGCTTGCTATAAGTCTCACTCATGAGGAAGAAGAAGGGATCTGCTGAGGCTAAGTAAAGTTGGCTTCTCCTCAGATGTGTGCTGCTACTAGAAAGTGGTTGCTCAAAAAGGCTCACTACCAGTGGGTAATAGCCTTTTGGCATGCAGAGTAGAAGTGTGAGCCTCCTTCTTTGTTGACATACTAGATGATTACTACTGAGTTGTCTGCAAGGATTGCAATGTTTCTTTGTGGAAGGCTATCTAGAAACACTTTCCATATGAGCAACACTTCTCTCATCTGCAGCACTCTGCTGTGGTCCACATTCTTTGGACTCTGACCTCTGTAATGTTCCCCACATCTTTAATGCATGAATCATGCACCACTTGGTTAACATAATTACATACAGAAATATACGTACCCCATTTCTTCCACCAAATATTTTCTTGCCCACTCACCTTCTCTGTTTCACTTGGCTGTCATTCATCTTTCTCTTAAATCCAGAAAATCTTATCCCCCAACTGCCTATTGTATACCTTATATCCAACTATTCTTTACTACTCTGTCCATCTCTTTTTGATTTTGCTAGCCTCTCATCCTTTCCATATTCTTTTCTATGCCACCTCAAAGCCCAATACACCCCAAAACCCAACACCTATTCTATCAGACTTCTATTTTCCCAAAAGACCATCTCCCATTTAACTGATTCACACCATATCACCTTTTTTGTATATTTAACACCCGCACCTCCTTATGGCATCCAGACATTTTTTGAGCCCTAATATTCTTAAATAAGTTATTTTACACTTAACTGACTGTTACTCTTGTTATTCATACATACATTAGCAATATACTAAGGGGCAGAGTGTGAAATGTGATGGGAGACAAAAAAATACACTGCCATGACTCAGTTATAATGCACTGTTATACAAATATTGCTAGCTGTATGCTAGTAATTATGAAGCTAAGGAGCATTTCCATATATACATTAATACTCTCAAAATGTGGTGATTTATAAACTGGAGTACACTATCACATGAAAGGTTAGATAATGTTGAAGACAGCTGTCATGGAAAGTTGTACTATGAATTGTACATCCTGTAAGGTATTGCATGTTACTTATACATTTAATTATATAAACAGATACAATTTTTCATATTTCTGTAAACAACTCAATAGACAACAAATCACAAAGAAATTTCTTGCCATCATGTGAAAGCTCAAGTCTTGATAAAAGTGCTACTGATAATATATACAAAGGCTGTGCAGGTTCCAAAATATAAAATGTTTTCTGAAAATTCATAGCTGATAAGAAGACTTTCAATGCACTATCCTCAATGAAGAAAATACATTTTGTTGAAAACTGATATACACATCTTTTCAATGACATTTACTATTCACAAGATATTTATATTTGTTTGGTTTATGCCTTTTTACCTTGATCTTTCAGAAAATGCTCAGCCATCAAAGGACTTATGCTGGCTGCAACATTCTTTAGCTACCATATGTGAATAGGTTAACCTGTTTAGTGGCCTTCCAATGCATCGTAATATGTGCATCAACATTCTTTTCCATACCTTTTGCTGTAGCTTTCTTTTTTTTTTTTTTTTGCTATCTCCTATTCCACTCAGCTAGACAGATACATATGCCATGTTCTTTTTAATGGCATCTCACTCACTCTTTCTCTTCCTGCCTTCTGTCTGATACAAGAATAAACTATATGACATCTAAGATAACTTCATACAGTATCACTGAGTCACTTCACACACTCTCCCACATCTTTTTGGCATACTCAGTATACCACCCTCTTCTGTACCTCTTTTTTCAGTAACCTAGATGGTAAATATTTTTCATTTGCATAGCACAAACTAGACCCATGGCTTGCTGGTTGTGTAAAAAAATATGAAGTTCTAACTGCAGTGTCAGCGATCCAGGCTTGATGACCAGGCAAGAAACTGCAGGAGCTGACCGGGGTTTGAATGTGAGGGACTGAAGTTGACTTGCTCATCCCAGGAAACAGGAAGTGGCTTAGCCAAATATTTATCTACAAACAGAGGTGGTCAGGTGGTAAGGTAGTATGAAATGGGCTATGGAATGGTACTCTCATTTATCAAGTAGTACGTAGGATTGTACCTGCATTAGTGTATGTGTATGTGTTCTTGGGTATAAGCACACACACCATTAGGCCAACTGCAGTTTCATCTGTGCACCACCTATTAACAAACAATGGGAGAGTTAACAACATACAAAATCTTTCGAGCCCTGACAGATGATATGCACAATTTCCAGCTCTTACTTTCATTTGGTGTCATTGTACAATACAAAAGAGGTAATGAGTAGGCCATTGAGGAATGAGGGTTCAATAGCAATGAGGAGTATAGACCAAGAAAACAATAACCACACCTATTGATTTTAAACCCTTACAAACCTCCTTGTCCTTTCCTCCTTGTTTTATATTCCATTTTCTTTTCCCAGCTTTCTTATACCTCCTTTATAAAAATCACTTGCCCTTTTGTCTTACATTCCTCTTAGAGCCCCATTCCCTTCTACCTTTCTCTTTATATTGCCTTCTTTAATGCCAAAAACATCATTCACTGCCCTTGTCATTACTACCTAGTCTCTCCATTTTTTTCCTCAAGTGATACTAGAGATGCCTAATACCATCATCTTTCACTATTGCTACTCTTCCAGTTAGTAAGGTTTCCTCACTGCATACACCTGCACAGTTGGCTGCTAGTTTACATTAACAAATCTTTCTCAGACTTCTTCAAATAAGGGCAAAGACTGATCTGCAAGTATGTCCCTCCATTTAAAAGTGATACCACTCAATTATCATTGATTTCAGTGGATGGTATTTCAAATCTGATACAGTCTTAAACCATATGGATGACTCTTAAAATATTTGTCAGGAAACATTTTAACTCTTTGCCACCATGTTTCTGTTGTCTCCATTTTCCTCAATCATTCTCTTAAGCAGTATCTCCATGAGCAACAGGAACAAATAATGTGAAGGACAACCTTACTTATCACCCATTCCAGCTAGTTCTGGTACAGCATTCTTTTGATTTTATTCCAGTGACTGATACCCTTAAACTAAAGCATGAGAATAAAGCCTTCACCTGAATTCTTTCCCAAAATCTGTTTCCTCCGTTGGACTATATATAAAACCCCACTACATTATGTCAGAGGCATTTTTTTAATATTGAACAGCATTGTTCCTCTATATATCCTTTCTTTCCAAGCCATCTAATTAGACTTGATCAGCAAATACCTTACTTTAACAAAGTCTGTTTGCCCTTCATCCACTAAATTCACAACACCCTTTTGTTGTACTATCTATAACCTAGGTAAATATCTGTGTATCTGCATAATACAGAAATATTGGCTTGTAGTTTTGCTGAATCTATCCTCCTTTTTTCTTTCAGTACTGCAATTACCACTGCCTTGCAGATAATTCATAATGCCGCAACCCTCTACCAGTCCTTTTAACACCTCCATTAATTAACTTACTTCTGATGAAACTACTTTTTTATGAATAACTAGAAAAAACATCACTCCTTTCCCATCTTTCAAGTGCTACACAGCTCTAAGAAAATTCCCTTCTATAGTTTTCCCACTTAGAACCCACTTCTTCCTACTGTCCATTTTTTGCTAGTTCCATGTTCTAATCATCACTCCGCACTTCATGCAAATTTATATAACTCTCCTTAAAAGGCCAACAAATCACATTATCTTTCCACTCCTGTTCATCCTTTCTCCTTCCACTCTCCCCCTTCCTTCTGATCTTTTAGCGATTATACCAACAGCTTTATATCATTATCCATGAGCTTAGCAGATGTAGCTCCTTCTTCCCAACTCTGCTTTCAACTTCACTTTAAGTTCCTTTATAATTTGATACTGCAAGACCTACATCTTTGTTCTTTAGCCCTTTACCAAATTATTTCCCATCTGTCTTGTACCTTCCTTAATGCTCTCTCATTCTGTGTTCACTATAACCTTCCTTATTCTTTATTTTACTCCCCTTCCATCAGAGCTCCACTCCATGCTATCACTATGCTTTCAAATCTTCCTTTGTTCCACTGCTTGATGTCTCTTTGCCACCCATGTTGATATTTTCTTAATCCAAGACTGCTTATCCTGCCTTGTCCACTTAACAATATCCCATCTTCATCTGTGATCCACTCAACTGAATACAGATGAACTCTACTGCAAATTGGGTATGGTCAGAATTAAACCTTTTTTGAATGTTTACATTTAGTCTGCATATGCGTGTGTATAATTCCAACCCCTATAATCTCCTATTCCACAAAAAGCTTTGTTCATATCTTTTCATTTGTCAAAACTGAGAACTCTTCCCTTGTACCATTTATTACTCTGTACATACCTACCACTTCTCTATCTTTCATATTAATTCTTGCAATCAATCTGTATGAAATTCTTGGGACTCAGTGTGTGTGTCCAGACCTGGGCATATCATTACTCTTTCCCCAGTCACCTCTTACTTTCACTAAAACCTCACAATACAGTGTGGTCACCTCTAATGAATCTTTACATTGATCCCAGTGTCATTATTTCTCCTTCTGTCCTACATTCCACCAGGATCCAGCAACTCTTTTACTTCTTTTGACTCTCCCTACCAAAGTCTAACCTACTAACACATTTCTTCTCATATTTCAAAAATGTGAACCCCTTCCTCATACCATTCATGATTCTTCACATCTAAACCCAATCCATCTTTTATACCAAGTTTTGTGATCACTTGGCATGAAATTCCTGGAATTTGGTCTATTCTGGCCTAGACACATCACTACAATGTAATCTACCCTAACAATACTCTCCTGCAATCACCTGTAACTTTTCATAAATCCTCACAATACAGTCAGGTCACCTCCACTAAATGTTTATTCTGACTCCAGTATTATTACATCCTTCTACCCTACATTCCACCAAGACTGATCAAAATGTCCTACTTCATTTGACCTTCCACAGAATTTTAATATCTTACAATGAAATGTATCTACCATTCTATCTTTTCTACATTTTTTTCTAAGCTGGATAAACATTGTTGTCAAAGATTTAGTTCCTCTCCATCCTTTCATTTATTTTCTTTTGTAGACATCTCCGTAATAGACCCACTTTGCTCACTGGCTGTCCTTTGAGTTATGTCTGCACACGATGGGTCCCACAAACTGCCCATTGCCATGTTACCTCCAAGATAACTCTATCACTGGGTGGGCCATCCAACTACTTGGGATGATGAACCTGAGATGCACATTACTAGTGTCCATGAAGTGAGGGATCCTGTGGGGAGATACTGGAAGTAGCATGGGAAATCTTTATGGTGAAGCTCCCCCTGACAACCTTAGTAATACTAGGTAACTGTAATCCTACAACTGCTCCTACACCCTATCTAAGAAACCACTTTCCATAACACTACCACTACTAGAAACTAGGGCTTAGTGCTATGGAAGTATTTTACTTTAAAGACAGCAGAACAAAGTTGTTTCCCTTTTGTAATCTCTTGTAGTTTTGTTTAGTTTTTTTCAGTAATGTGAATATTCCGAAGGTTTTTGATGATGGTTTGAATTTGGCATCTTTACATTTTGGACATTTCTGCTATAATCACTTATATTTTGCATTTACAAATGTAAATCAGGCTTTGTTAAATTATGTAAAACAGTCCTTACTAGTACATCAACTGCATTTATAAAGGCACATAAAATGCTTTAAACCACACATCAGGATTCATTTATTTTTTAATTCTTTTTTATTAACCATGAGAGATCATACTTTTATATATATATATATATATATATATATATATATATATATATATATATATATATATAAAACAATAGCCATAAATCAGCTTAAAACACTTAAGCAGTTAGATTAACAATATTGTCATAAGTCAGAAAACGTACATCTCTTATAAAAAATTAATAAATGTCACGTTACTCCATTCTTAACTTGATTCCATTATATCATGCAGAACTTTTTTCTTTTTTTAACATTTCATTAAATTTAAACAAACAAGAATAAGAAGATACAAAACTAACCAATGGAAAAAAAATAAAACTATACATAAAATCCATAACAAATGTTAATATAAGCTAATAACAATATTTTTCTAACAGATTTAAGTTTTTGACAAGATAATTTCTTATGAGTTAAGTTTATATATAATTTGTAGTTCTTTATTGCACACATTTTTAGCTAGACTAATAAATTCTGAAAAAAGATGATATTTTTAATTTTCCAATTCATTGGAATAATCTTTCTAGCAACAGCTAATATAGACCACAGGAGAGGCACTTGACTTCTTGGACAAGGATCTGGTATAGGGGACATTAAATAAAATCAAGGGATCAGTAATATTACATTTGTCTGACCGTAAAGCTTTAACAAAGTTTTCAAAATCATTCCAACATGAAGCAACCATTTGAAATTCCAGAATCATATGTTTCCAGTCTGCTTCTAGATCACTATTACATCTCCAACATCTCCAATTGTTTGTAGAATAAAGCTTCTTTTTTGGAGTAAAAAAAACTCCTATGTAGAAACTTCCAAGTGAAGATTTTCCAATAGCTAGATGATGTGGAGTTATTAATAGATTTCAAGTATAACCTTTTGTTTCTATGACTGTATTATTTATCTATAGAGTATTCCCAGTGAATAACATCAACGTTTATAAATTCAGATGTTAAAATAATGTAAATTATTGAGAAGTATGATTTATTTTTATTTATATTGCTATTACTCTGAAAAAAAAGAATTCTAATATTTTAGGTATAGGCTTCTCATTCATAACCAATGTAATTTGTAAATTATTTATAAAATCTCTAAAAGTCTGTATATTTAATCAATTAATCTTATCAGAGTTATACATAGATATAACATTTTCTGCAGTATTCACTTTGCTTCCATCTAAAAACTAAAACCAGAGTTTTTGATTATTTACACCAAGATTAGTTATGTTTATATTAAACACATTTTAAACAACCAATAGTGTGTGCTATGGGGAATATCAAGATCATTAATTGTTTAACCAAATTATTACTATCCATTAGTGTTTTAAAATTATTTATCAAATTATTTAAAGCAAATGTCAATGTACTGGTGTTCCTATTATTTAAACAGTAGTCCTTTAGAACCCAATATATTACACTAATACGTGTTGAAATATTGAGGCCCATTTTAGGTAAAATATTTGTGGCTAAGATTACTTCATGTAAGCGCTTCTAATTTTAGCTATATGACATGTTTAACCAAAGACTAATAATGTTTACAATAGCTCATTTAATATAGAGTTCCATATTAGGGAACCCAACACCATTCTCCTCCCAACGTTTTATATGCTGATCATATGATATTCTTGTTTTTTGGGATATCACAAAAACTTTATTAATATAGTTTTTAACCTTTTAACAAATTTATAGGGGGTAATAAAGATTGAGCAAAATATTGGATTTTTGGTAAAATTATCATTTTTATTATTGTAAGTCTGTCTTCCATTGAAAAATATACTCTATTCCAATTTTTAACTAACTTTGCTATATCATCGAGTAAGTTATTATAATTCAAAAATAATGCCTCCTTTCATTTTGCTTTTATATTAATTCCTAAGTATTTAAATTGTTTATTTGCCCAATTAAATTACTTAAAATTTGTTAATATGGGAGTTACTTTTTTATTAAAAGGGTTTGTTTTATTATGGTTAATTTTTTTACCAAAAACATTTTCAAAATATTTTAATGAATTAGTAATGCTTTCTAATGAAGATTCAATATTGCTAGTGATTAACAGAATATCATCAGCAAATAACTGAACTTTGGAATTATAATTATCATTAACAAAAAAAAAACTTTTATTTTATTATTTCTGATATACGTTGCAAAAGGTTCATTTGACAGGGCAAATTGTAATGGGATAATGAGCAACCTTGTTTTGTTTTTTTTACAAGCTTAAAAGAACTAGAGATAAAAGATCCAATTTTGACAAAGGGAAATGTATTTTATATAACTTCATTATTATCCACATAAATCTTAAGGAAAAGTTACGTTCAAGAAGTTTTTGAAGATAAGTCCAATTTACTGAGTCAAAAGCTTTATCTAAAACTAAACTCAGTACTGGCATTTCTTTTTTACTTTTATTTGCAATATCTATTAAGGACAGAAGTCTAATGATATCCTGTACTTTTGTTCCTAAAATAAAGCTGATTTGATCTTCATTAATTAAGACTGGCATTATATTTTTTAATCTTTTAGCTAAAAAAGTCATTACCATTTTATAATTCATTTTTAATAAGGAAATAGGATAATAAGAAGCACATAATTTAGGAACTTTATCTTGATTTATGACAGGAGATACCAAAGAGAATTTCCAAGAAGGTGGGATAAGTAGTGAATCTCTTACTTCCTTAAATACATTAATTAGTAAGCTTAAATATTATCCAGAAATATTATATAAATTCCTGAAGTTAGGCCATCTAATCCAGGAGCCTTGCTATTCTTTAAGCTTTTTATTTGTTCTTTAAGTTCTCCAAGAGACAGGTTTGTCCAATCTATCATTTTGTTCTTTTGTTACTTTGCATATTCACTTTTAAAATATCCTCTAAGTTAATATTATTATCTAGTGTTATGTTTCTATTATTGATTTCATCATAGTGTTTCCTAAAAGCTTTTAAGATGTCTTTTAAGTCTATTGCTTTTTTAAATTTCCTATTTGATATGTAATTTCTTTAATATGATTTACATTATTTACGTTTTTTGATCTGACAGCTAGTCTATGTAAATTTTTAGGATTTATGTTTGTCATTTACACTTTTCCATGTTTATTGAAATTGTATGATTTAATATTTCTATATAATTTTTTCTTCAAATACCTTTATTAAATTATCACTTGTGACACAGGCAAATTTACATTTATATCAAAGTAATCAAACTATATTTACATAAACATTTTTTGATTCAGTGTCTTTAAGTGTTCATTTTTATCAAAGTGATTTAGATTTAATTTTAATTTATCAATTTTTGTTTAATGTATATTTAATTCATTATCCCATTCCTTCCTTTTTAACAAACACCAGTTCTTTATTCTACCATAAATATACATTTAATGTGTCTTACAAGATAACATCAGAAATTTCTCCATTATTATTAGTATCCATAAACAGCTTCAGTTCATTTAAAAAACAATCTATAGATCCTTTGATTTTAACTACATAAGCCAGTATTCCTTGCCAAAATACTAAGTCATTAGGTTTTAGATTAAGTTTAAAGGTAATGGCATTATGGTCAGGCAAAAGACAACATATCACTGATACCTCTTCCACTTTAGAAAACAACCTACTAGAAACAAAAACTTTATATTTGTTTGTGTGTTTTCTGATTTTAATTCTTGAATATCTCTAAAGTTCATAATATTAGTAAAGTTAATTAGCTGTTTAGCTGTAGCCATTATCTTAGCTTTTTATCTTTGGACGTATCCTTTTCTGATAATATAGAATTGAAATCTCCAGCTAATATGATATCACATTTTGCATGTAAAGCTATAATGTCAGAGTATATTTTAACTATTTTAGATCCAAGTCCAGGAATCCAATAGATGTTAACAAATATATATATACTTTCCTATATAAACGAAACACAACTAACCCCATCATGCCACTTTTGTCAGTATAAACATCATTTACTTTAGGCTTAGTCAATGATTTTCTCCATGGAATTATAATGCCTCTCCTCTTATAATTATAATGTGGATCCACAAGTATAGAATACTCCTTATTTGCTAGTTTTTCTAGATCCTTTTTTAATAAATGAGTTTTCTGTAAAAATACTATACCAGCTTTATTTACCTTAAGATATTTAAATAAACCACCTCTCCTTATGGGATTATTTAATCTATTTATATTTAATGAAATACATTTAAATATTGTCATTTCTAAAATGTAGCATATCTAGCAAAGTTAAGGTTTAGCTTTGAAGTACTTGAATGTGTACATATTTAATACACTTTGTTATGGACAAAAACAAGATTATTTAACAACAATAATGATATAGAAATATTTATAGCCTCTATCATGAAATGTAACATTCCTGGTTTGATGTTATAATCATGCAAACCACCCTCAATCATTTAATAGTTCCCAAATCTACCAATTGCTTCTATCTCTGCAAAGTGTTTATTGGTTAATTTACTCTCTATATAAAGCTTATCTCTAATAACTGTATAAGATTGAAAGTATGAGACAAAAACGTTTCTTTTCTTCTCTCCATTAATCCAAAAAGATTAAGTATTCAGTATAGAGAACTAAATATCACTGATATATGAAGTGGTAATTTCCTAAATAATAAAGGCATTTTATTAATATTTAATAAAACAGGATAAATTAAACCAGTAATCAATATTCATTATATTTTAGAAAGTTTGTAGAAGAAAAAATACATCACATTTGTCCTAAACTAATTCATATCAAATAAGACCGAAGCTTCTGACAACTAGCATATTTAAACTTGTTTGTTTCCCTCTGTGTTAATGATATTTTATACTAATTTGATTTAATTAGATTGGCATTATCTCTTGAAAATAGAATCAATACAACACTTAATTTACAGCATTAAATTCTATATATGATTTAAAGTCTATGGTTATGATGCATATTATAAAACGTCAACATAGGATTCCTATTTACCCCACCCCAAATATTCACATATAGTACATTTAAAGAATATAAAATATAACTTATTAATTAGAAATAACTTCATTAAAGTAAACAATATAATCATAAAAAATATGCCTAACAAAAATATATACATAAAGATTGTATTTTAGTAACTAAGCACATATATAACCAGTGCCATTTATTTGTAACATTCTAGTTTAGTTATTATAAAATAAATGTTAAAGTCCTGTTTATTTAATTGATGCTATATTCCACAAAGTAGTCACATTATTATTCTTATAAAGCAAAATCCCTTATATACATATTTTAGGTAATCACTTTAAAAACAGTTAAAGTTAAGTCTTAAAGGAGCAACACTACAGTAATTAATATTCATCTAAAACTATGCATCAATGAATTGCTTTTATTAAAGCTGTATAATGTGTGTTGCCTTTAAAATATTAACTACTGATGTGGTATAGTATGCAACCATCACTATTTCCATTCACTTAATATGCACTGTAAAAGCACTTTAATTACACTTCAAAATTATTTTCCTTATTTCTACTTTTTCCCCCTTAAAAGTTCAAAAAAAAAAAAAAATAAATAAATCTAATAAGTAGCTTTAAAAACCAACAAGGTCAAAGATCAAGTCATTACCAGTCTATAAAGCAGTAAATCTCCTTTCCATTGTAATATTGAAACAGTTTTGTAAGGTTCAAATGTCATCTGCAGATTACTGACACTTGCGAACACTCGCACAGCTTGAAGACTGCTTCATTCACTTTAAACATCTTGCGACTACCTTCAGAGTATATCCAGGTAAAGAATAAACTTTTCAAGCTAGAAACAGAGTCAAAAAGTTGTTTACAGCTGTAAGAGCACTTGCAGTGTTAATACAAGAGCAGTGTATTCAGTGACATTAACGGAATTAACAGAACAATGCAAAACATCTTCTTTTAAGATAGACACTCAAGTTTAAACATAAAATAATGTCTATACATTTTAACTGATTTAGCCATCTACAACAAATCAAAGAAGCTATAGCTGTTTTAAAAATAATAATAAATATCATGAATAAAGCTTGTGCATGCTTTCCCTATTAAGACACAGGACATTTTAAGTTTGGCTTCTACTTTCCAGTCGAAAACACTACAGATCATGTAGCAACTATAGAATTAACATAATGCACTTGCGCTATAAAAGCTAGAGTGTTTGGTTTAGCTAATTACACTTGAAAAAGCCCGGTAAGACCGGGCGAAAGCGCTCGTGATCTACTTTGTTTTTGTGGTGTGTATTTTGGCAATAAAGTGGAGATTGTTTCCTATTGGGACCTCTGAGGATTATTTATAGCAGTTACCAACTTGCATCTTTGGATTTACACCATTTGGGTTTATTTCTGGAAAAACTTGGTGTTCATAGCACTACAGTGTGTTTATTTGGTGCTCTCGGTTCAGGACCTGGTGGGTCCTTTTCCCAGTTTTTCTTGGCAAACTGTTTTTCTTTTTTACAACTATAGAAAGTTGACAATTTTTCTTATATTATTATATCAATCTACACAAAAAGATTTCAGTAAAAAGCATTCAGATCATGAAGACACACAATTAGACTAAGAAAACCTTAATTAATAATAATGCTATTTCATAAATATAATATAATAAAATAAGGAGGAAAAAAGGGTTTACCTTGGAACTTGGAGCATTTCAATATATTCTGAAACAGTGCAATTATACTAAAGAACAGTACGTGAATATATAAATAATACAAGTTCAGAAGAAGAGAATGAAGCCATTATTACTTTCCTTTGAATGGTTTTATTACTGCTTCCTTTTGTTGTCCATCCATGTTTTACTGCATTTCTTTTAAGGCTCATTGAAGACCAGTCCATTTCTTCCTGTTTGTCCAAAAGAGTGTTTTCTGGGAAAAGTGCAGGGCTTCATCTAGTGAGTTAAATGTTTTTGACCATCAGATAGGGAAGTCCTGATTTTTGCTGGGAGTAGAATTTTAGCCTTAATTATTTGATTTCCTGAGGCTTTTTATTAAGAGAATAGAAGCTTTTCTTTTGAACATTACTGTAGTTGTATAATCATTGTCAAATCTAATAGTTTTCCCATTAAAAGTTATTGGAGAGTTAGTCCAGGCAGTTTTTAAGACCAAGTCTTTATCCTGCATAGAAAGACATTTCACTATTATAGATCTTGGTGCAGATGGATTATTTTTTGAAGTAATATTCTTAGAAAGAGACATATGTGCTCTTTCAATTCTAAAAGAAAATGAGTCAGGCAAGTTCAATATCAAAGGTATCCAAGCATTCAGAAATTGCAACATGTTGTTTCCTTCTTCCTTCTGAGGGACACTATATATTCTTATGTTATTTCTTCTGGATTTGCTCTCAAGATCATCAACCTTTTCCAGAAGAAGAGAGTTTTGTTTCAGTAAGAATTCAACTTGAGTTTCATTTTCAGTTAACCTTACATCAATATCAATTAGGCATTCCTCCATGGAAATGATTTGATCTCTATGGTTCTTAATTATTTCATTTCGCAGATGGATTTGTTTTTTTCCCTGTTTTATAGTATCCATTTTGCTTTCCAGTTTATCTATTTTAACTGATATTTATCATTCCATTCTCCTGAGAGGAAGCTTTGGAATGGCTCACAGTTACTCTTGACTGAAATAAACTTCTGATAGGATAAAACCAATACAAAGTCTTCAAAAATAGAAATTCTTGCTGGATTCTTTTCAGGCTTTGTTATATACTAGAATTTATTTTGAAGACAATTGCTTAAGTTGGGATCAAAATGTCCTGTCAGGAAACTTTGAAAGAGGCAAAACAAAACTTTTCTGCTGCTGTTTGGCATCTTAGCCCCCCCACAAAACAGAACTTACATTTTTTTCAATGTCTTCTTTCCAAGGGATTTACTCAAAGTGAGACACTTGTTTATAGGCTTTATTTTTATACAAATGACTTCTTAAAACAATAAATGCCAAAACAAACTGATGCATCTTATTAGAAGCAACACTTTTGTCTTCATCCACTATCCCATTTCACCCATTTACTCTACAACAATTTCATCTTTTTAAAGATCTTCCTATATTCTTACGCTATTCTCCTCTTCTCTTTCTAACTCCTCAAATTGTGCTGCTCACTTTTAATAGGTGCTTTAATCCAGTATCCTTATAACTCTCTATAAGAGTTCAGGCAAACATACCAGGTATATTGCCAGAGGCAATGCTTGGGCTTCAGCAAGATCCTCACTGTTCATGTAAATTGCCTGCTGCAGGTAGGTACATTTATGCAATGGTGAGAAAATGTGATTCAGAAACAGCTACAGCCACAATGCAAAAGATCTCATTATAGTGCCATTAGCTCTTCTCTGAATTGCAATTTGTAACACTGACTGTGGTATAGTGCTTTCCCTGGGGCCCATGCATCACATTGGCAGAGGCACCCCACTGTACTCATACCCTCCCAGCCCTTAAACAGATAAGACCCCCAAGTTGATCACACTTAAAGACATGCCCACGCAGACACATGCATATCCAAGGTCTGGATTCCTTACTCCCTTACACAAACACACACACACACACACACACACACACACACACACACACACACACACACACACACACAGACACACACACACACACACACTCCAGATTAATTTATGCCTCTACAGAGATGAATGCAGGTCCTTGCAAATAAACACACTATCATCCCCCAAACCAAGGTTTTTGCTGCTGAAATTATCTGTACCATGACTGCTACAAAAAGGGCTGAATGAATAATTGCAGCCTTTTGATGGCATTCACTTGCTCCCAAAAGTAGAAATATACACAGCTGAGCTATTCTTTGCATTGCTTGGCCGTGTAAATCAGGAGGTCCTGGAATTTCCTGGGGACAGCACAGAGATACTTAACATTAGCCATTGTCCCAGATGTCACATTAGAATGCAACTTTACCAGTAAGACCACTTCCATGTTAAGACTCCCACTAGCAGGAAACCTAAGTGGTAGGGTGGTCTAAGAATTGGAAAGGCTTACTGAGAGTGGGAAATGTTCATGTTAAGGCTTCCTACTCGTGGAAAGCATTTCTGAATCTCAGCCTATTTAAAAATGTTGCAAAACCTTCCATATCTTCCAGATTACTATAAACTCCAACGTACGTTACTTTGTAAACATCTTTAAATAATTTTCGTGTCAGTACATAAACATTTTTTTATGGCCTCTTTTACACTTACATTTTAAATGTTGGGAAAATATGAGTAGATTGCATTTTTGTGTACATATAGGCACAGAGTTATCACCTTTCCATCATGCCATTTCCTGGCAAACAAGCGCTGAACTCTATGTATGTTGACCACACCGCTTTCTGTAACCCCACACTGTTATCAATTCACACCCAGAATCAACAATCTTGACTTCCACAATCCACATGCAGTTATTGTATGCTGCAGCAAATGCACAGTGACTCAAGGAAGCTAAAAGAAACATTTTTTATTAAGCTGGATAGAACAGAGATACACAGAATTGCAATGCCTACTGTGGTGAGGAATGTCATGTGATAAAATGTGTAGCTCTCCCAGTTTATACTTTTAAAAAATTTAGAAGTGTAAGTGACCATTCCCTTATTCATTGGTGACATCCCAAGATGCATCATATGGTTCACAATAAACTCAGTATTACCACACATCACTGCTGATCATTGCCACTCATTGCTAATACATGCTATAAGTTTGGTGCCACTTAAATAAGTGCATATGTTATTTAACATACTCAAAAAAATTATGTTGCCTGTTGTCAAAATGCTCTCAGGTGCCAACACTCAAAACATATTCAATCGTGCAGAAGGAACGACCATATGAACATCTGTGGAAATATGTACTACTAATTTTAAACCAGCATGTGCTAGTGGGAGTGGGTTGTTGATGGCAGGTATTATGTCAGAAAGCAAATCATGGATCCAGTATGTGGTAGGTTATTAGGCTAGCTATTGGACTCTTTGTTGCTGTTAAAATCTAGCAAATGAGCATATGCATGACAAGGCAAATTTACTTTGAACAGAGAGGATCCACTGAGTAAGAGATCACATTATACTTTTTAAAATGTTTTTATTAATATCACACATTGCATAGTGACATGGGTACACATTCAATTATAAAAAAAAAAGAAAAAAGAAAAAAAATCACAATTTTCCTTTGTACACATTATACAAATGCAATGTTTGTGATAACAATAATTCAATTTAACATTACATAGACTGCAGAAGTGTTGCCTTCCCTGAAATAGAATTCCTTATAACATTATTCTGTATGTATCGCTCCCATATATTCCATTTATTTCTGTGTAATTTACTCCTTCCATTTTCTATAAATCCCATCTCTAATTCTTTTACAGCATCCAAAAATTCAGTTAGTTTTGCTTGGGATTTGCATTTCTAAGTAACTGCTTTTTGGCAGCCAGCAACATTAAATGTAACAGGACCTTGTGACATCTAGGTAATGCAATTTCTATATAAGAATAATTTCCATAGTTACAATAATTTTCTCCCCCAGTATTTCTGACAAAGTAAACTGTTGAGAATTTCAAAAATTTATCAGCTTGTTACATTCCCAAAAATATGTTCACACTTAGGTACCACTTTCTTTCCTATCACACCTCCAGCAATTGCTGTCTAACTGTGGAAAAATTCTCTGAAAACTTCAGAGGTTTGGAAGGTAGACTGAAGTCAACTAGTTTGGGTATAAAAATACTTCTGCAAATACTTCCATGTGAAAATCCTAAATCTTCTAGATTTTGTTGAATAGTTGGGAGCTATACAATTATTCAGCTACTGCATCTCTATATATTGCCTTTCCATTTTCATTTCTCAGTCCTTTCTAATCTGTTCTGATTGTTATAGTTGTCATGCATTATTTTACATGCACTAATATATTTTCCCCACAGCTTCTGTCCTAGACACAGCTATAAACTCAACAAGAGCTGGTCTTTCATGAAGCACTGTTATACCCCTTTCTCTATGCCTATAGTCTGTTATCAAATCCTGGCAAGGAAAGTTGTCTCCAATCCAACCACAGTTTATAATTTTGCTTTGCCTTATTACATTCTGACTTTTCCTCTTTGTAGTTATTTGCTCCAAGTACCTTGGCTCTCTTACTAATGTGTGCCAGTGAAGTCTAGCTACCCTATTGCTTATTTTATGGGTACCTACTTACAGTCATCTCCATCGGCAAAGTTTCTTTTCCACATTCCCATGTTGGCTTAATTCTTAAAATAATTTCTAGAGATTGCATTACACTTGTCCACAAATGACTCTAGAAAAACAAATAAGACAAAGGAGCTATCATCCTACAAATCAGCAGCCACCGAACAATGCATAAAAGTGTCTTTTTTCGGGGGGGTTGCTTTATGTACTCACATTAACAATTTATGCTGTTAATCAACTGCAATTTGTTTTAGAAAAAAGAAATAACACTTATACTTGTGGATGACAGCAATTTTAAAATACATTTATTTGTTCTCCAGAAAAGACTAAGGGTACACGTACTTCCCTCACTTATTTATTTAATTTATTTATTGACATGTGATTACCGGGAAAGTCTAATTGGGTAGAAGCTCATTTCTACTGGAGGACCAGGAAGAAAAGCTCCAAATTATTCTAAAACATTATAAGAACAATAACTTTAAAATCTTCAAAAATAAAACAAAAACACCTGCAGTTTAAATAGTTATAACAAATTAGTGGTAATGTAAAAACTTTTAATTATGTACTTACCATAACGATAAATGTATGTGATCCATCTCGCCTACATTCATTACTGACATGCTCGGAGCCGAGAATCGGCTCCGACTCGGCTGTTATAACTAGCATGAAGTCTCTCATTGGCTGGGCTAACCCTGTATCCCAGGATGCACCACGCCCAAACCCCCAGATCTTGTTTGCCCCAATAATATCTTCCCACACACACCACACCACAAGGGTATAAATGTAAGAGGAGAGAAAAAATAATATCCACAGAAGGATCAGAATACAAGTTTCCTCCAAGTCCAACAGGTAGGGGGAAGGAGGGCGGGTACGTAAGAATGTAGGCGAGATGGATCACATACATCTATCGTTATGGTAAGTACATAACTAAAAGATGTAATGTGATCCTATCTCGCCTACATTCATTACTGACGGGACAGCGTCCCTAGCACCTAAATCCTGGGAGGCTCACTGGAAAACACTCCGGAGCACTGTGGAACCAAAGGAAGCCCGACCTCTAGAGGGCACGTCCAGTTTGAAATGAGAAATAAAGGTATGTGGAGAAGTCCAAGTAGCCGCTGCACATATCTCATCTATGGATAGTCTAGCATGAAAAGCCACTGAAGTTGACATAGCCCTGGTAGAATGCGCCTTAACTGGAAAGGGAAGATGCCTACTCGCTAATGCATAAATAAAAGAGATGCAGTCCCTAATCCACTTAGCTATGGTGCCCTTAGTTACAGATCTGCCAATTCTATTGTCTGAAAAGGACATAAACAACTGATCTGATTTATTCTCCTGTTGTGTCCTATTTAAATAAAACCTCAGTTGTCTATGCACATCCAACTGGTGAAATTTGTATTCCGCTTTGTTGGAAAACCATGGAAAAAAGACAGGAAGCTCAATAGACTGGTGGAGACAAAGGGCAGAAGAGACCTTAGGGAGAAAGGAAGGATTAAGTCTCAGAGATACTCTGTTCTTATGAAAAATCAAATACGGAGGTTTAACAGAAAGGGCTTGAAGCTCCGATACCCTTCTGGCTGAAGTTATGGCTACCAAAAAGGCAGTCTTCCATGACAGAAATTTAAATTCGCAAGAGGCTGCCAGCTCAAAGGGAGAAGATGTTAAAGGTCTGAGCACCACATTTAAATCCCATGGCAAAACAGGTTGCGAAACCGGAGGGCGATGCAACCAGGCTCCTTTCAGAAAGGCTTTACACAGCTTATGACCAATGAGGGAAGGCTCATATGCAACATGATAATTAGAGATTGCTGCCAACTGAACCTTTATAGTGGAGGCAGCCGAACCCTGTCTAAATAGTGTTGCTAAGAAATCTAACACCGCCGACACAGGGGCTGTAAGGGTATCAAGATCACGTTGCTGAGCCCAAATTGCAAATCTCTTCCATTTACTAGAGTATATTTTCCTAGTAGAAGACTTGTGGGAGGAGGACAGAATATGTACTACTTCCAGGGTAAGGACATGCTGTCTGACTAAGGTTGGAAGTGGAGAAGCCAGGCAGTGAGCTTGAGAGTTCGTAGGGATGGATGGAGCAGTCCTGACTGATGAGTCAATAGGTCTAGAGCTGGGTCCAGAATCCAAGGACCATCCACCGCATACTTCCAAAGGAAGGGGAACCAAACTTGACGGGGCCAGAGTGGTGCGATCAAAATCATCTTGCTTCCATAGCAGGTAGCCTTCTGAATCACTCTTGGCAGAAGAGGGACCGGCGGGAAGGCATAGAGCAGACTGGAGGGCCAATTGTGGACTAGAGCATCCCTGGGTGACTCCCCCTGTGGAGGGATCAGAGTGAAAAAACTGCTGCACTTCACATTCAGGGGGCTGGCAGAAAGGTCGCAGCAGGGAAGGCCCCACCTGGAGAAGATCTGAGCAGCCACTCAATTGTTCAGGGACCACTCGTGAGGCATCAGAATAGCTCTGCTCAGCCTGTCTGCTATCACATTGGACTTCCCCGGAATGTGCGTTGCCACTAGAAAGCACTGGGAAGCGATTGCCCAATTCCACACTCTCATGGCCTCCCTGCAAAGGGGGTAGGACTTGGTTCCTCCCTGCTTATTCAGATACCAGACAACTGACATATTGTCAGAAAGAATCGCAATAGTTCCCCTGGGAAGAGAGCTGTGAAGTGCCTGCAATGCTAGAAGCACCGCTTTCATCTCCAGAACATTGATATGCAAGTGAACCTCGTGGTCTTGCCACGTACAGTGAACCATCTCGCCCAGATAATGCCCCCCCAACCTTATCTGGGAGGCGTCCGTGGTTACTGTGGCAATAGGGGACGGGGGGCTCAAGGATCTCCCTTGATTCAGGTTGGACGAGAGAAGCCACCAATGCAGATCCTGCCGGCTTCTCTCCGTGATGAGAATCGGATGGGATAAGGGACATTCATGATATGATATGTGTAACCTGGCTAGTGGAACTAGAAGAATGGTAGCCACCATTGATCCCAACAACTGAAGAACCATCCTGGCTTGGGCCTTTTCCCGGGGTAGTAAAGCCAGAACTTGGGCCTGTAACACTTTTATTCTCTCTGCCGGTAGGAAAGCTCGCATCTCTACAGAGTCTAGCTCTGCGCTGATAAAGGCAACACGCTGTGATGGCAGCAATACAGATTTTGCCCAGTTGAATGAAATCCCTAGTAGATGGCCCAATTCGAAAGTAGCTCTCGTGGCTTGAAAAAGTAGATGCCTGGTGGGGGCGGGGAGGAGCCAATCATCTAGATAAGGAAACACCTGGAATCCTAGATGTCTCAGGTGAGCTGTCACCACTGCCAGACACTTGGTGAACACCCTGGGGGCTGTGGTGACACCAAAGGGCAGGGCCCGGAACTGAAAATGACTGGCTCCCAGCCAGAAGCGTAAATGATTCCTGGAAGCCTTGTTTATCTTGATGTGATAATAGGCATCCTTGAGATCGATGGAGCACATCCAAATTCCTTTTTCCAGGAAGGGGAAAATGGATTGCAAAGTGACCATTCGGAACTTGGATTTCTTTACAAAGCGATTTAAATGGCTGAGATCCAGAATGGGTCTCAAGTCCCCTGTTCTTTTTGGCACCAAAAATAATCTTGAGTAAGTTCCCTAATCCGATCTGGTCTGCGGGGACTGGTTGGATGACTCCTTTTTCTAGCAGCTTTGAGACCTCTATTGCTGCCTGATCCCATTAACTGGGTGGAATATCCGGGATTTTCCTTGATGGGGGGGGGATAAAGGGAATGGTGTAACCTCCGGTGATGATATGAAGCACCCATCGATCCTGAGTGATGGACTCCCAGGCCTGAAGATGCTCCGAAAAATGACCCCCGACTGGCTCCGGAGACGCACAGTCGGGTAATCCCTCAGGGACATTGGTAGGAGGAACCATGAAAGGACTCGCGGTCTCCTGTATTGCAGGGGCCTCCACCGCCTCTAGGGTGATGCCTTCCATTAAAATTCCCCCCTCCTCTGCCCCTGGAGGGGGGGTCACTTTGATGGGCAGGGGAAGGCTTTTGAGACTTTCTGAACCACATTTTCCCTCTCCTCTGAGCCTTGGGATAAGGTCTAGTGGGAAGCGAAAAACAGACCCCAAAGGCAGACAAAGTCTTACCCTCTTGCTCACATCTAGTGAGGGTGTCTTTCACTTTGGGTCCAAAAAGGGAGGACCCGTCGAATGGGGCGTCCGTGAAAGAAGACTTGAAAGCCTCCGCAAAATGACACAAGCACATCCAAGCTTGCCTCCTAAGGGCTACGCCCGAAGTTGCTGCTCTACCCACCCCCTCGGCTGCATAAGATATGAGCCTCATGGATGAGTTGACAATGGAAGAAAGGGTAGACAGCTGGGCGTTAACAGACTGGGCCAACGCCTCAGGCAGGTTACCTGACAAGGTATCTCCCAACTCCTTTATGAGATCCCTTTGGAGCCGCATAAAATGACACAAGTAATTCAGCAACCGCAAGGTAAAGGTCGCTGAAGACAGGGTATGCTTCCCATACCTATCCATACTCCTAGACTCCTTATTAGGAGGATGGATGGAAGTAGAAGCCTCTGCCACGTCCTGCTGAGTGGCAGATGCCACCACCATAGCATCTACAGGTACTCCCTTGGTCAAAAATTATTTTCCAGGAGGTGCAGATAAGAACTTATTGGGGCAGCTAGGAACTGGCTCCACAGAGTCAGGGTGTTCCCACACCCTTCGACAAATAAGCTCCAATAATTCATCGAAGGGTGGAGACACCCAGGAGGCGGAAGGCTGGGCGCCAAAGGCCTTGAAGAAGACCGACTCCTCCTCAGAAGGGTTTTTGGATGGCCAGTCACCCCGCTGTCTCAAGATCTCCAGGATATCGGAGAACGAGACATCATCAGAGGATGACTTCGGGGACCCTTCTGCATCATCGAGGTCGGTGTCCTAGGTGACAGACTCATCTGCGGAGTCTACATGCTTCCTCTTACACAACTTCTTCCTGGGAGGCTCCTCAGGCACAGACTCTGAAGGGCCCTCAGAAAGCAGGCGACCACACATGGAGGTATCCCCTCAGGCCTAGGAGCCCTGCTGTCCAGAGATAGGGGGGCACCAGAAGCTCTAGTCGCAGCGTCTGGGGATGGAGTTGCTGATTCAGGTGGTCACTATGGACTTGGCCAGCGCGCTCCTCATAGCCTCGAAGGCAGGTCCACCAAAATCAGATGAAAAACCCGCCTCCGAGACCATGACTGGGGTCGGTGTACCCCCAGCCGAAGCACCAAGGGGGAGACTAGGAGCCAAAACCTGAAGCCCGATGTATCTCCCATGGGTCCGACTGAGGACACCCGAGTACCGAAACCTGTAGAAGGGATGGAAAAGGTTGGAGCCGAGGTCGGATCCGAAAGACTAGCAGGAGGTTTTGGAGCCGACCCAAGGGCTTCACTCGATTCGGCAGACTCCGGCTCTGACGACACCAAGGTTGTCGGAGGAGGAAGAAACGGAACCGATATTGTGGCTGGCTCCGGAGCCGACTGGGCTGGAGCCGAAAATAATTTAGTTAACACTGGCGACTGGAGGAGCCTCTGGACCACCTTATCCACATCCGAATCCGACAGCCTGGAGGACTTGGAGGAGACAGAAGGGGGTCAAGAAACCTTCTCTGTCGGAACTGAGACAAGACTGGGGGAACGGCTCTGAGTTGGCTCCAAAGGGATCGGAGCCGAAGCAGGCTCGAGAACCACCGCAACCTCCTTCGGTGCCGATGACTGTGGAGTCGAAGAAGCCGACCCCGAAACGGACAAGACTTCCTGTGGCTCCGAGACCAGTGGAGCTGAGGAAGGAGACATAGTCTTAGACAGCACCTCCTGCGGCTCCGAGACCAGTGGAGCCGAGGAAGGAGATATAGCTTTTGACCTTTTCTCCAAAGGCTCCGATGAACTAGTCGGATCCGGAGACTTCTTTTTTGTCTTAGACCTGGATTTCTCTGAAGGGGGAGAAGACGCTAAAGTTTCCTTAAAGGAGGGTTTAATCAAACCCTTAAGGATAAGTTTATTTTTTCTCTCCTGTAAAACCCTGGAAGAGAAGGCATGACAAACACTGCAGGATTCCTGCAAGTGTATGGCACCGAGACAATAAACACAGATGGCGTGGCCATCAGTCAAAGACATTTTATATGCACATTTGGCGCATTTTTTAAAGCCAGATGGCTTATGCTCTTTTTGTTCCTTGCCAGACATAAGTAAACACGACTGCACACTCAGCAACACAAGGAGGGAGGGTGGAAAGGGCTCTAACTTAAACGCCCGAACACTAAAGACACAAGATAGGGCAAAGGCCCTCTAATTTAAGCAGGTCTAGCCCACCAAACAGAAGGATTACCACACAAAACACAAGATAGGGCAAAGGCCCTCTAACTTAAATGGGTCTAGCCCGCCAAGCAAAGGATTACCACACAAAAAATCGCACTCAATATCAAAAGGGGAACAACAGACAACGTAGCTATTAAAATAGCTTTTTGGAAATAATCAAGCAGTTATTAAAGTCAAAAAAGAGGGTACTTAGCCACAGCCAAGTCGAGACCACGTCGTTACTCTAGGAGCGGCAAACGATATCTGGGGGTTTGAGCGTGGTGCATCCTGGGATACAGGGTTAGCCCAGCCAATGAGAGACATCGTGCTAGTTATAACGGCTGAGTCAGAGCCGATTCTCGGCTCCGAGCCCGTCAGTAATGAATGTAGGCGAGATAGGATCACATTACATCATTGGTTAAAATTGATACAAGTTATATGACAATCATTTAATATTAATAGAAATTTTAGTTTGTAGAGAAACTAAAGGTAAGTTAGTATAATAACAAACAGGATTTGCAATATGAAGTGAGGGAAAAACAGGCTTATTATATATTTCTAGAGAAAGTCAAGGAAGAAACTTTGAAAGAAGTAAGGAAGTAAGTTATGAAGGGGGAATAAGGAGGTATAAGGAATGAAAAGGTACTTGTTCACATTTAGGGATATAATTATCCCTGGTTTTGAGCAAGAACAAAGTCAGATTTTAGCTTCAAAGTCTTTCAGACTGTTTTTGAAATATCAGAGGGAGGGTACTGACCACATGTTTACAAGTAAGGAGTTCTAGGCCTAAGCAACCTTGTATGCATATGATAGAAGGGAGAGTAGTGACCAGATGGATACAGGTAAGGAGTTCCAGGCTTAAGCACCTTATTTGACTACAGACAATGGCCAGCAGATTTGATATGTTTGTTGACAGACAGAACTTTCTGGTCATTGGATCACAATGTCTGACTAGGAACATAGTTCTGTAGAATGTTTTTAGTGCTGGACAAGCAGATGGATGCTGAATAATTTTATAGGTGGTAAGAAGCTGTGCACATGTTAGCTGATGAGGCAAGTTCTAATCAATTTAGGCTTTTCAGTGCTATACATTGGTGAGTTCTGAAAGGGTTATTAGCTGCAAATTTAGCAACTTTGTTACATTTTCAAGTTTTAATTTTTGTGAGGCCTGGAGGTTAGTAAGGATGGGAGCGTATAAAGAAGTGTGGGGAGGAGATTAGTGGCAAGTGTAGTTTTAGTTGTATCGGTGAGAAAGTTTCTGGCTCTGTAAAGGATCCCTAGTTTTTGATGAGTTTTTCTTATGCAATTTTGCAT
The DNA here is from genome assembly GCF_019279795.1 of Protopterus annectens. Classification (NCBI taxonomy): domain Eukaryota; kingdom Metazoa; phylum Chordata; order Ceratodontiformes; family Protopteridae; genus Protopterus; species Protopterus annectens. The sequence goes on along the minus strand of NC_056751.1, from coordinate 305,669,555 downwards.
ATGCAGATCGAATGTAAGCTTATCATCCACTAAAACCCCTAATAATTTGCTGTGAGAAGTGACTTTAATGCTTGTATTATCTAGAGAGAGGACTTTAAATTTAGTTTTTTCATGACAGAGAAATACGAGGAAAAAGCAGTAGTTTGGTCTTTTTTCTGGTTAAAATAAATTATATTATATATTAAAATAAGTAAATAAATAAACAGTGTGTCTGTGAAATGAAATGAAAGGAAGAAATTGAAACAGATGATCCGCTGTGGTGACCCCTAATGGGAACAGGTGAAAGAAAAAGAAGTGTCTTTGAAATGAATATGGTCATGTCAATCAGCTGAAGGAAAACAATGTGTGTCACATCACTGGAAATGTGTCCTGCATTTCTATGCATCAGTGTCACACTGCCTTTAAAAACCCAATTGTCCTGGATCTCCTGTTTCTCCACAACTCCAATATGTACATCAATAGAACCAGGGACCCACATCTTCACCAACAGATGAATAGAACACAAAAAAGGGACAGGTTTGTAACCCAGTGCCTCCCAAAACTCTGCAATAAACATCCCCTGCATGTTAAGTTGTGCAATTATTTTCCTTTAAACATAAATTACATGACTGGATGGATGTCCATTAATTACTCCAGCCAGGACTGACCAGTGTGGCCCTTCTGGAAAAAGGAGATGTTGCCTTTGTGAGGGTCCTGGCAAGGGGAGAATGGTCATGAGACTCGGTGACCTTGAAAATTAATAACTATAAATTAATGAATCTATGAGTTAACTGAACAAGAGAAACTTTTTAAAATCATGGTCATGCGTGACATTAATAATTTTACAGAATACTGAAAATAACAATCACGTTCCCATGATACAACGTTGTACACAGTACTGACATTTTCAAGGGCATTTAGGATAATCACTGCTTATGTTTGAAGCTATATATATATATATATATATATATATATATATATATATATATATATATATGTGTGTCAGAAAAATACCAGTCCAATGTGAGCTGAAAACCCAGAGCACAGTTAGATAAAATAAAATAATCCCAACAGAGGTGAGGAATCCAGGTATAAACAGCCAACTTAATCAGCAACAAGAATAAATCCAAATAGGTGTTATAAAATCCAGGCTTTTTTAATAACAAGAAAGTGTGAGCGCTTTTGCAGTGAAACATTGCTTCTTCAGACAACATATACCAAGTCACACTGAATATTTAAATGCAAAACAGTTAAATTATCAACCTGTCAGAAAACAACCATAGATGAATGAAGAGAATGAGAGAGAGAGAAGGTTGGATGATGTGGGGATAGTGAATCAGGAAGTGAAACAGATTAGCAAGAAGGAAATACGGACAGCTATGAAGAAGATGAAGAATGGAAAGGCTGTTGGTCCAGATGATATACCAGTGGAAGTATGGAGGTGCTTAGGAGAAATGGCAGTGGGGGGTTTTAACCAGGTTGTTTAATGAAATCTTGGAAAGTCAGAGGATGCCTGAGGAATGGAGAAAACATTTTTTGGTACCTATTTTTAAAAATAAGGGTGATGTGCAGAGCTGTACTAACTACAGAGGGATAAAACTAATCAGTCACAGCTTGACGTTATGGGAAAGAGTGGTAGAAGCTAGGTTAAGAATGGAGGTGATGATTAGTGATCAGCGGTATGGTTTCATGTCCGGAAGGAGCACTACAGATGCGATGTTTGCTCTGAGAGTGTTGATGGAGAAATATAGAGAAGGTCAGAAGGAGTTGCAATGTGTCTTTGTGGGCTTGGAGAAAGCATATGATAGGGTGCCTAGAGAGGAGTTGTGGTATTGTATGAGGAAGTCAGGAGTGGCAGAGAAGTATGTAAGAGTGGTACTGGATATGTACGAGGGTAGTGTGACAGTGGTGAAGTCTGCAGTGGGAGTGACAGATGCGTTTAAGGTGGAGGTGGGATTACAATTACATCAAGGATCAGCTCTGAGCCCTTTCTTATTTGCAATGGTGATGGACAGGTTAACAGAAGAGATCAGGCAGGAGGCCCTGTGGACTATGATGTTTTAAGATGACACTGTGATCTGTAGTGAGAGTAGGGACCAGGTTGAGGAGACCCTGGAGAGGTGGAGATATGCTCTAGAGAGGAGAGGAATGAATGTCAGCAGGACTAAGACAGAATATGTGTGTGTGAATGAGAGGGAGGATAGAGGAATAGTGAGGATGCAGGGAGTAGAGTTTGCGAAGGTGGATGAGTTTAAGTACTTGGAATCAACAGTTCAGAGTAATGGCGAGTGTAGAAGAGAGGTGAAAAAGAGAGAACAGGTAGGGTGGAATGGGTGGAAAATAGTGTCAGGAGTGATTTGTGACAGACAGGTACCAGTAAGAGTGAAAGGGAAGGTCTACAAGTGGGAAGTGAGACCAGCTATGTTGTATGGGTTGGAGATGGTGGCACTAACAAAAAGGCAGGAGTCAGAGATGGAAGTGGCAGAGTTAAAGAAGTTAAGCTTTGCACTGGGTGTGACAAGGATAAACAGGATTAGGAATCAGTATATTAGAGGGTCAGCTCAGGTTGGAAGGTTTGGAGACAAAGTCAGACAGGCGAGATTGCATTGGTTTGGACATGTGCTGAGGAGGGATGCTGGGTATATGGGGAAAAGGATGCTAAGGATGGAGATGCCAGGTAAGAGGAAAAGAGGAAGGCCTAAGATAAGGTTTATGGATGTGGTTAGAGAGGACATGCAGGTGGTTATTGTGACACAGCAATATGCAGAGGACAGGAAGAAATAGAAACAGATGATCTGCTGTGGTGGCCCCTAATGGGAACAGCCGAAAGAGAAGAAGAAGAAAACAACCATAATTAACACACTAAAAGCCATTTTTAAACAATTAAAACCTTAAAGGGTACAAGTCATTACATGTGCTTTACATAGTATTATCTCAATTTCTTAGCTTTAAGCTTGGGACTTAATGACAGTGTGCCCCTGAAACCTGTGCTTAAAGCTAAGAAATTGAGATAATACTATGTAAAGCACATGTAATGACTTGTAACCTTTAAGGTTTTAATTGTTTTAAAATTGCTTTTAGTGTGTTAATTATGGTTGTTTTCTGATAGGTTGATAATGTAACTGTTTTGCATTTAAATATTCAGTGTGAATTGGTGTATATTGTCTGAAGAAGCAGGGTTTCACTGTGAAAGCGCTCACACTTTCTTGTTATTAAAGAAGCTTGGATTTTATAACGCCTATTTGGATTTATTCTTGTTGCTGACTGAGTTGGCTGTTTATACCTGGATTCCTCACCTCTGCTGGGATTATTTTATTGTATACATACTTTGTTATACCCTAATTAAACACCCAGTGCTGTTATATCATTCCTACATAACCCACCTAATAACAGCAATCCACCACATATCGCTCTCACTCTAGTGATACTGCTAACACAGGGAAAGAGTAGTTTTATTTTTAAGTTAGCCATTTGCTCCTTTTTTTAAAAGCCAGCCCAACCCTTACTTACCTCCAAGACCTTCCTACCTCCCGGCCAATATTCCATCATGCCTGGTCTATGACTGCACATCCCCCCCGCAGGAAGTGAACTTTAATTCAGTACAGCTCAAATACACTGATTTTTTTTTTCTTTGAACTAGTCAGTAGTTATGGCTGCTAAAAAAACTTCTGATTTTTTTCTGAGTCAGTCAAGGTATTAATTGACTTACCAGGTGAGCTTACTCTGCATTGATTGTTTATTTCTGGCACTACTTCTGTGGTTCCGGTTCGGCCCCACTTCGTTCCACCCTTGCTGTGCTCAGGCTCCACTCCGCTCCCCTACCCTGCCCCCAATTCCCATCCACCCCCAATACTCCTATATGTATTCAACCACAGTCACCTGACCCCACGCAACAACCCCCACTATCCAATTCCCTCATTCAGATAACCTAGCCCCACCCTAAAATAAATACATCACTAATTAAAACCCACTATCTCACTCTAGAGCACTAAGCATAATTATCTTAACACCACCAACTGCTAAACTAACCTACATCAATCCATTCTCTACTCCCCCCAAGCTAATTAACTACCATCCTTAAGCTTCAAAATATGTTTCACAGAGTCTTAGTGCCCCCAAACCCAACTTTTCAAAATTCCCATATTTTTAACCTCATTATGTGTCTGTCTATCCATAGTCTCTATCACTACCTCCTTTCTTTTTGTATCCGCACAATATATCAAACCAAAGTTTTTCACCCTACCCTTTCCCACTCCCACCCCCTTCAGCCATTTTGAAATATTTTCAGCCATTTACAGTCAATCCATTATTGAACTTACCACAACCGAGTATTATGCCACCCAAACCAAAAAACAACCAAGCCTTAGGCTAAACTCCCTAATAAAGTCATACTTCAAAAACTATAACCAATGTCGCCACTCAGTTACTACTAGGAGGTGACATCCACCCCAACCCTGGACCATCACCACCCTCAAATACCACTACTAACTCTCAATCTTCCTTCCACTGCCAACCCACTGACCTACTAATATTTAATATGAACATTATCAGCATTATGAATAAAATAGAAGAACTGCACGCCACAATCTCATTATATAACCCCGATATTATGATCCTTACAGAGACCTGGCTCAAGCAACATGTTATGGATGACTCCATAACCCCACCTGGACATAACATTCATAGAGCTGACAGACTAGACAAAAGAGGAGGTGGTGTTGCCCTGCTCTTTTACACTAACTTACAAATCCAGCTCCTGCAAAAAGAAACCCCAGATTTTAAAAATGGTGAAATATAACCTGCAAAACTCTTCATAAACCAGTACAAACATCCACACTTACTCAGTATTTATATACCCCCAGGTAACAACCAGACTACCTTAGAGTCAATACTCCATTGGGCTTCCCACTCCCTCCCCCAAGAAACTATCCTGCCAGGTGATGTTAACATTGATGAGAACACCATCCACTCTCCCACATCAACTAACCATATCAACATTTACAACTTTACCCAACTTATACAAACACCCAGCCATTCTGATAAAACCTCTAAAAAAGAATCCACATTAGATTGGATCCTCACAAACCACCCCCATACTGCTATTCAGTGTCATACTCTACCCAACTCACTAACAGATCATAATCCCATCTTTATCCTTAGAAATAAAATCAAAATCAATAACCCACCCTCCCTACTTCAAACCTGTACCCAGAAAAACTTCCCCACGTCTCACTTCTTGGATGCCTTAGAATCATATAACTGGTCTCCCATCAAAACCTTTCCTATAGACCTAGGAGTTGAATACTTTAACTCCACATTTCTAAATATCCTTAACCACCTAGCTCCACTTAGAACAGTTAGGATTCGCAGTAACCCAGCCCCATGGCTACAAAAACCCACAAGATCCTTACTCAAGGAAAGGAACAAAGCTTGGAAGACCTGGCACCAACTCAAAACATCCACAACTAGGCAAGCCTTCCTTGAGCTCCACAATAACGCAAAAAAACCCCCCCAAAAAACAAACTAGGAATAACAAACAAAATCACTATATGTCACACCAAAAAAAAAAAAAAAACATTCTACCAAACCACAAAAATTCTGGGCTGCAGTGAACATCCTTAAGCCTGGTCAATCCACTACCCCCACCAATATAGATGGGACAAACACAGACATAGTGCCCAGTTTCAACAACTACTTTACCTCCTCCATACTTAAACTTATTAACAACACAAATCCCACCAACCCCCCCCCCCAACCTCCTACAGGTCTAAAAAATAATCCCACATTCCTACTCAAACCAATACCAACATCTGCTATCCAAAAACTCTTATCCAACTCAAACCCACCAACCTCGCTGCTGATAATCTCCCTGCAGAGTACCTTCAGCTTGCTTCCAGACCCATAGCCTACCTCGTTTCCTTACTGATAAACATATCCATCACTGAACACACCACTCCATCCTTATGGAAAACCTCTTGCATCATTCCCTTCCACAAGGGTGGCCCCTCAACAGACCTCTCCAACTACTGTCCCATCGCAATCCTGTCACCCTTATCAAAGATTCTGGAAAGATGAATTCACCAGCAACTCCTTACCCATCTCCTCACCAACAATTTGTTATCCAAAATTCAACATGGTTTTCGGCCAACTCATAGTACCACCACTGCCCTAATTGACTTTACCAACACCATCAGCACTCATAGGAACCACGGTAAGCTAGTCTCCTCTATCTTTCAAGACTTATCTAAAGCATTTGATATAGTCTCCCACAACAAACTCTTAACCTGTCTCTCTGAGCTCAACATAGATAACCCTACCCTACTTTGGTTTAAAAGTTACCTAGACAACCGCTCCCAATCCGTTAAATGGCTTGACTCCCTATCCTCCTCACTCCCAGTCACAATAGGCGTACCTCAAAGTTCTATCCTCGGCCCCCTTCTTTTCAAAATGTTTACAAACCAACTCCCTCTATCTACCACTAAAGCTGAAATAGTGCAATATGCTGACACCACATTAATATGTTCTGCACCCAACATCCAGCTCCTCCAACAATACACCCAGGAATCCTTCACAGAGATAGAAAACTGGTTAAACATATCTCAACTGATACTGAACCCCCAAAAAACTCAACTCATGCTGTTTCATCCAACAAAGAACAATGACCCTATCACCTTCTCTATATCCTCAGCCAATAAGACCCTCATCACCCCAGTTCCTGAAGCAAAATTATTAGGACTTAAAATTGACCAACTTAGATTAAACAAATATATATCCTTAACCATCTCCAAAGTCCACAAAAAGCTAGGGATCTTATATCGCAGCAATAAATACCTTACAACCAAGTCTAGAATAGCTATAGCCTGAACCCATCCCCTATCAACACTACTTTATGCATCACCAGTCCTAACAAACCTAAGTAAGACTGACCTTAATGCACTCTCCACATACTACAACAAAATTACCAGATTTGCAACCAGTGCCAAATCTCATTCCCGCCACTCCCAATCCTTACTTACGTTACACTGGCCTGAATTTCCCAATTTATTACACTATGACCAACTCAAGCTCACACACCAAATACTATATTATCCTGAGAAACCCCTGTCCTAGCCGGATTACTAAACTTCTATAATACTAACAGACAATTACCCTCCACCAACAAAGCCCTGATCGAAAAAGTTCCTTGCAAAAATAGCTCTGGGGAATCTTTCTTCCCCAGTGAAGTTGCTAAAGCCTGGAATACCCTTCCTCCTGGCATCAGACATCAAAACAGTACCTTAACTTTCAAGAAACATCTTAAATCATACTTCCTCACCAACAGGCTATGTAACTGTGCTGGCCCACCTTGAACCCCTTCACTACCTTGCATAGCTACTTCTTCCTTAAGCTGCTTTAAGCACAAATATTGTGCTCCACCAATATTCACCTACTTATACTTTTTTTCTGATGATGTTGCCAACTGTGGATTACATTGTAAACTTATTTAAACCTGTAAGTGTTACTTTTCAATTGCTGCTTTTAAGTTTTATTGTAGCGTTGTTACCTCACAGCAAGAGGTTTTCCCATTCGATTCTTGGCTGGGCTTGGGAGTGCCTTCTGTGTGGAGTCTGCATGTCCTCCCCACAGTTGGGTAGCATTCGAAAGACATGCGTGCATAAATGGGTGTGGCTTCGTTGAAGGTTGGGTGTCGAGCTGGCACCTCGGCATTTCGTAAAAATCTACTGCCAATCATTAGCGGACCGGAGTTCCACTGTGGCAACCCCTTACCGGGAAAAGCCGAAAGACAAACAACAACTGTTTAATTTAAGTAACTGCTACTTTGCAATTGCTGCTTTTAAATTTTTATTACTGTTTTTTACTTTATGGAGCCTTTCTTCCCGGGGCTCCACTGAAAGCGGACACCAGCTATCCCAGTCGGACTATCCCTGTAAACAAATGTTAAATAAATAAGAATAAATATAAAAATATTTCTCATTTATCTGCCAGCCTCTAGTAATGGCTGGTTACCTTTTTCAAATGCATAAAACTGTGAACAACTCATGTTAAAATTGAATTTGACTTGCAGCTCTGTTTGAGGACAGACGTAAGAATTCTGTTTCTGTTATCAGTCCACACATTCCTGATAAGTGGGAAAACTCTTTCAACAAAGCCATTGCTGGATGAATTGAAAGGACAAACTGCACCAGTCTGTGAAGTATTTTTTATTCTGGACATTTAGTTATTTAAAACAAAAGTGTCACCTAATAATTGGTTATACATGCCTCTGTCATCTGTTAACAGGGTTGGCAATGCAGCTGTTAAACTGCAGGAGTCGGAGTAAAGTTCATCAATGGCCAGATCTAATTTGAATGCACCCCCAGCTATGCAGAGTTCTGACCAGGTTACAGGTTGTTGGGAGGATGAAGACCTGCGTATCTTTAAATGGACTATTATCAAAATCAAACCACTTCTTCAGATAGGAAAGTGCTTTTGTATAAAAGGTACCAAAGTCCCTGCAGACCTGCTGTCCCCATGGCTGGAGGTAAGTGCTTAATGGCAGATGAAGATTTAGAACCAAAGAACTGGTCATCCAACCTTTGCTGCAGCTCATCTCCAAGACACACCATTACTGCATGCAGCTCTGGGTTAGAGTGTACTGCCATCCAGCTTTGTTTCTGACTTGTGAAAAACCTACAAAATGCTGTTGTATGAAGTGAAGCTTCTGAGATGTCTTTTGTGTTGCTCTCCTAAATGGCATCCATAAACTTCCAGATAAGGGGATGAAACTCATCAGGCCCTTCACTAATGAAATAATTTTTAATAGCAGGTCAGCATTCTACCAGTCTTGCCACAGCAGAAAACAAAGACAGCCACCCTGTGACAACATGCTGCATAATCCCCTTGAAGTCCTGGTATAGAAAGGCATAGAAACTCTTTCAGCTGTGTACGTTTTTTAGTAGACATTGAAAACTTACTGTGGACATTCAAAACTAGCATCTCAACATCAAACCTTGCAAGGGCCTTGCTGGCATGCTTTGCTCAGTTATGCAGCATGTGACACAATTCATGGGAATGAAATAAGGTGCATCAGGTTTCAGATGTCGAAAAACAGACTGATGCTTCGCATAAAATTAACTGAAGCATTGTCTGCAGCATAATTGGAGATGTTTTATAGCAGCAGCGAAGGGCATACTTTTTTTTAAAGATGGATTCAGTACTTTCATTATGGTCTTCACAGAAATCAATAGGCTTCTGTTGTATACCATGGGTTTAACTGAAATACTGGATAACCAAAGTGGACATTTTTCTGTTTCCTTTACTGCATATATCTAATGCCAGACAGAAATAGGAAGTGAATAAGGTACAAGTAAATTCATTACTACGTATTCTGCTTTTGTCATCCCACAGCTAAATTTCACAGCCACAATAGAGTCAGGGTAAAATGTGTGTGCTTTCCATCCACAGTTCATGGATACATTTCAGTAGTTGTGTATTATATAGGTTCATAGGTAAGTACTAGGCTATCTGCCCTAGGGCATTTATAAGCCTAGCCAGAATGTGTTGGCTTTCGCCTCCCTTTTAGATTTGATTAGATTCCTGAGCCTCTGTCCAGCAGGGCTATAGAAGTGATCCCAGGAGTAAATTTACAATTTCAAATCCACTCGTCAAGATTTCTCTTGAAGAGGGTCAGTGAGGGGCTCTGCCTAACATGGATTGGGATTCTATTCCAGAGTGAGGGAAGCCTCTGGGATATGAATCTATCCCTCCAGCATGTCCTATTTATTGTTGTGCTGTGGTTTAAATCCCTGGAACGTGTAGCTCTAAGGGATTTGGTTTTCTTGAGGTGGACCATGTCCATTAATTCCGGGTTAGACATGGCCTTGTACGTCAGGCAGAGATCACCTCTGAGTAGGCAGTAAGCAACTGAGTAGAGCTGGAGTTTCTTTTGTCGAGCTGCATAGGGCATCTGTTTGAGGCCCACGATCCTCTTGGTGAGGTACTTCTGGGGTCTTTCCAGCTGTTGCAGGTGTCGGGTAAGGTACATCCCAAATGGAGCATTGTACTCTATTATGGGCCTGATGAGCAATGAGTAGAGGGGCACAATGACCTCTCATGATCTAAATGTGAACCCTTTCATGATTAGGTGGACTATATAGAAGGTTTTTCTAACCACTTTGGCAATGTGATTATCAAAGAAGGGGTTATCTACTTGGGTCCCCAGATCCCTAATTATATCTTCTGTACTTAGTGGATTACCACCTATGTGGTAGTTCGTGGGCACTTTGTTTTTCCCAAAGGGGATGACTATGCACTTTTTGGCATTTAGCTTGAGGCCATGGTTCTGACACCACGTATTCATCTCCGTAAGACCCTTCTGGAGGAAGTCTGTGTCAGCCGGAGAGTTGATTATGGCTCCCAGTTTGCAATCATCTGCGAACTTGGTCAGCCATAGTCCTTCCGTGCTTGCCTGTACCTCAGAAAAGTATATACCGAACAAGAGGGGTCCCAGGACTGAGCCCTGTGGGACGCCACTTGTAACCGGTTTGGAGTCGGACATGGCACCCACAACTCTGACCATGTGAGCTCTATCCATCAGCCAGTTTGCAACCCATCTCGTGACATAAGGGTTAATGTTCAAGCTGGTAAGCTTATCTATAATGCCAGAGTGGGGTATTGTGTCGAAGGCCTTTGCTAGGTCTAGGTAGGCTGTGTGGACTACCTTTCACTCATCTATGGCCTTGGCAACTGTTTCAAAGAGGTCTACTAGGTTTAAGAGGCAAGATCTGCCTTTAACAAAGCCGAATTGGGTAGGGTCCAGTGTCTCGAGGTTCCCAATGTCTTTGTTTATGAGATCCATGATGATGCGCTCCGTAGCCTTGCAGACCTGGCTAGTCAGGCTTATAGGGTGATAGTTCCTGGGATCCGTTGTGGCACCACCTTTGTGGAGCAGGATAACTGTTGCTGTACGCCATTCTTTGGGTACATATCCTGTAGTAAGGCGGAGTTTGAACAGTGAATTTATGTGAGGGTTTAGTTCTTGTTGGAGCTCGTCTAAGACACAGCCTGGGATACCATCCGGTCCCATTGATGCTGTGTTTTTGGCTTTGGAGAGGGTTGTTTTCACCTGTGTGTCTTTGATGTCTGTGGGTCTACATTCTTCTGGGATGGACATGGGCCCTTTAGGGGGTGGGGGTGGGGGTAAAGTTTGCACTGAACCTGTCAGCCAGGATGTTGGCAATGTCAGTGGGTTCAGTGTATTTTTTACCATTTTGCACCAGCTCAGAGCAGATCTGAGAGTTGCCACCTAGATTCTTGACATAGCTAAAGAAGGCCTTGTGATTATCTTTAGAGTCTTTGGTGATTTTCCTTTCAAAGCTGGCCTTGGATGATTTTATGAGGGATCGTAGTTTCTTGCTAATACTGATCAGGGATGCCTTCCCTTTTTGGGATTTTGCTCTATCATGTAATAGTTTCCTCCTTCTGTTGTATAGCTTATTTATGGCCGGGGGGGGTCCACCAGACTGGTCTCCTCTTGTTGGAGGAGTGAGTCTTGGTTTTACTTGGGATGGCTCGATCCATGCTTTCCTGTAGGTGCTCATAGAATACATTTGTAAAGGATTCTGTGGTTTAGGCAGCATTTTCCATTAGCCCAGGGGCTTTGAAACATTCCACCTCTGTCTTGAGAAGTGTGAAGTTTGCTTTTGATAAATTTTTCACAGTGGTTTCTTTGGCTGGGGGTGGGGTCAGGATGTGAATGTCCAGTGTGATTAGTTTATGGTCTGATTTTACCAATGAGGGGTTTACCTCTGGTGTGGAACATTGCGCCCCCATGTTGGTGATGACCAGGTCCAATATGTTGTCACCTCTTGTGGGAGTGGTGACCAGTTGTTCCAGGGCATATGAGTTTATAAACTCCAGGAATCGTTGGGCAAAGGAGTTGGGACTGGAGTAGTTTTCCCCAGTCAATGTTTGGGTAGTTGAAATCACCCAATATCATGGTGTTTAGTGAGACCTTCATATTCTACAATGTTCTCAGGAATGCCGAGTGGGGGTTCTGAGACAAGGTGGGTGATCTGTAGCAAGCTACAAACTGAAAATCAATTTTGCCCACTGTTAGTTGCACATGGATAGTCTCTGAGGCCTCGTGCAGTGCCACTAACCTGAAGGTGTGGGTATCCTTGATGAAGATGGATACACTCCCGCCTTTTGTATTTTGGTCCAGGTTCTGGGGCCGAAAGGTATGGTATGAGTTATAGCCTAGTAGTGCTAGGGTGCTCTCTGGAGCCTTGAACCAGGTTTCTGTTACTGCACAGATATCGATTTTCTCCATACTGAGGAGTGCCTCGAGTGCGTGCATTTTGAGGTTTAGACTTCTGGCATTGAGTAGCATTACCCTCAGTTTTTTGTTTCTTGTGTTGTCTATGGAGGTGGGTTTGCCTTCTGAGCCTTGCCTAAAAAGGGCACTATGGGGGTGGCAAGAGCCTTAGCCAGTATTCGAAAGCCTAAGGGTGACAGGTGCAAGCCGTCTCTAATGAAGCAATGTGGCTTGTCGAGCATGTCATCCCAGGCTGACAGACACTGGATCCCCTTTGAATGACACCAATAGTTTAGCCAATTGTTAAAATTTATCATTTTGTCTTTATATTGTGGCATCATTCTTGGTGAGGGCAGGATGCTACTCAGGGTCAGGGTCATACCGGCCTGGGCTACAAGATCAGAGAGCCCCTCTATGTCTCTTTTCATGTAGTCCAGGGAGGTATGTCTCAGGTCATTCACGCCAACATGGACAATGACAGAGTCATATTTGTACTTGCTTTGGAGTGACCTGAGTGCTTGTGTTATGTGGCGGATCCTGGCACCCGACAGGCAGCTTACAGTGACCTTCTCCTTGTTCAGTCTGGTGAGCAGGACGTCAGTGTGCCTGAAAATAGAGTCTCCTATTACTAGTATATTTGGTGTGTTATTTAGCCTGAAGGGCTGCGATTGTGTGGCACACAGACTTTGTGAAGTATGTGATATGTGAATATTGTTGTGGGGTAGCAATTGCTTGGATGTCTGCTTTGGGGGTCTCTGCTGCTTTGGCAGATTTTTACTTAGAGCCTCCAAGTATGTTTTTGTGTGTTTGTGTGTCCTATTTGCTGGTGCAGATACGATTGGTCTATGTGAGACTGGTTGTGTAGTGTGAGTGGTTCCCTTCTCCTCCTGACTGGCTGTTCTAGTCTTGGGTTGGGAGAGCTTGGCCTCCAGTTTGGCTGTATAGTTGCATCTCTCATACATTTGAGTTTGTTGGAAGGAGGAGAGGGTTGTCTGTGTACATCAGGCAATTGTAACATTGCCTCAAGATTCCCAGATTCACCAGCTGGACTGGAGTGTAGACCTGAAACTGCCCTTTGGACATGCCTGAATAGTTTAATGAACAGTTTTAATGATTGTCCAGATGGGACAAATAGGGAGCCTTTTACTTCTATATAGTATAAGGGGGGGTGCAGTGCTAGCGTTTGTTAGTGCTTACTGAGAAATATGAGCAAGTGCTGGGCTGTAAAAGGAAGGGTGAGTGCTTAATTTGAGAGTTTGACTAGTTCTAAAGGAAAAATTGAAGAGCAGACTTTGTGGAGCCGGGAATAGTTTAAACCTGCAAAACTGGTGCTGAGCTTTGTACAAATCAGTTGAAAGTCTCTCTGCTGCTTGTAGCACTCTGCAGGACACCACAAGGAGCTGTGCTGAGTTGTATACAGGCGCAAAACTGTGCAAATGTGGATTTTAAAGCAGGGAGATTGAAAGAGATAGGAATTGGCCCAAAATGGCCAATAAGCTACTAGTTGCTGGGCTGAGACCACTCCTCCAGGGACAGATAGGCTGCTCAAAGCTCCCCATTCTCACTGGTGAACAGAGAAGCTTCCTCCTATCCAAGTAAGGATATGGGCAACACAGGAACTTGTACCACAGCCCAGAATACAGCAAAACCTGAAATCTGGACTAATCTAGCTAAGAAAAGGCGGGAAACGAGAATTTTTTTTTTTTTTTGCAGAACAAACAGTAGCTTACACAAAAAACACTGTAAATGCTATAAACAGGCTAGCACACTTGAGTGTGTAACCTGCAACAGTTAAACAACACAAAAATGACTTAAAATGACTTTTAGAAGTGCAAACAGTAAAAAAATAGTAGGGTATTAAAAAATAGCTTTTTTAAATCACAGATATGCTAGAAACTCACTTTTTGGCAAGAAAATGCAGTTGCAGTAAGAAATGCAGAGATAAATAATCAGTTGAAAGTCTTTTTGTCTCTCTGCTGCTTATAGCACTCTGCAGGACACCACGAGGAGCTGTGCTGAGTTGTAAACTGCCATCACCTCAACTACTGTCACTTTGAAGGCTTTAGTAATTGCAGGATGTGGTTGCATGAACTTAGTCATCAGTAAGTTATGCTTCTGGAACTGAAGGCTTTGCTGATGTTTTTCTAACTTCTGGTGGCTTTTCAGTGCCTTTTCTCATCCCATTTGATAGTGAATGTTGTTCCACAGGATGTGCACTTGGCCACTGCATCAGCATTTGGTACAGAACTCACCAATGGTTAGCTTTGCTCTCATGACTTATAACAGAATGTTTTGGAAGACATCATGGTGTTATTTCTAGCCTCTTGCTGATACAGTGGTCTTTCCCGAACATGATTCTTGCTCTTGCAGGATCCTCTCTCAGTGTACAACTGCAATAAAACCAAGAGAGTTATTAATACCATTCAGTGACCCAGCTAGAGCAGTGCTTGGGGAGTCTTGTCTGTGCCATATATCCTCTAACTGGAAGCCACAACTTTTTCTGATATCCATCTGTTCCACAAAATATACCTGAAACCAGTCTGTCTCCAGCTAACAACTGATAGCACTTTTGGGAATTATGATAGCCTATCAAGATTTCAAAACACAACAATATCCCGGATGTACCCAAAATAGCATAAAATAAGAAGTTATGTCTTACCATAATGTTCCATGTTAGTTGTCTTCTTCTCACCTTCTTTCTTGCTGGATGGGTTCGGAGCCGATCCTCGGCTCCGACTCGGCCTATACTATAGCTCGAGAGCTATTTTTACTGGCTCGAGGCAGCCCTATATCCCACAATACCATGCGCTAACTCCCCAGATCTCGTTTGGAAGCTAAGACATAGTATAAAAGGTAATATTATAATAATAATATTATAATCCTCTTTTACGAGTACAGGTTACCTGCTAAGGATACCATGAAAGACGCAACATATTATATCTCCAGAAATGGAAGGACTCAGAACCTCGAGTCTATCCAGGCTAGGGGGCAGGAGGGAGGGATGCAAGAAAGAAGGTGAGAAGAAGACAACTAACATGGAACGTTATGGTAAGACATAACTTCTTAATGTTAAGTTGTCATTCTCACCTTCATTCTTGCTGGATGGGACAGCGTCCCTAGCATCTTAGTCCTGGGTGGCTCAATGGAACAGACTCCTGAGTACAGTGGAACCAAAATCACCTCTATTTCTGGAGGCTAGATCAAGCTTGTAATGGGCAATAAAGGTATGTTTGGATGCCCATGTAGCTGCTGCACAAATGGCATGTAGTGGTAACCTTGCTTGAAAAGCTGTTGAAGTTGATAGTGCCCTGGTTGAATGAGCTTTAGGCCTAGAGGGTAGTTGCCTGTGTCTCAACTCATAGATCAAGGTAATAATAGATGTCAGCCATCTGGAAAGAGTAACTTTCGATACTGGAAGCCCTTTCTTGCCTGCAGCATAAGAAAGGAAGAGCTGGTCTGACTTTCTGAATTGTTTTGTCCTGTCTAGGTAATACCGTAATTGTCGATGAACATCTAATGAATGTAATTTTTGTTCTGCCCTGTTGGTATAGTCTGGGAAAAAGACGGGCAAATCAATGGAGTGGTTTAGATTTGCTTCCGATAACACTTTTGGTAGGAAGGAAGGGTTTGTTCTGAGAGTTACCCTATCTTTATGAAAACCAAATAGGGAGGACGGACAGACAAGGCTTGAAGTTCCGATACCCCTCTGGCAGATGTTATAGCTACTAAAAACAGCGTTTTCCAAGAAAGAAGTTTGAGGGAGCAAGAAGCTGCCGGTTCAAAAGGGGGTAGAATTAGTGAGGTTAGAACTAAATTCAAATCCCATTGTGGGGGTGGATCTTTGACTGGAGGTCTGAGCGACAAGATGCCCTTGAGAAAGGCTTTACAGAGTTTGTGGGACATAATATTAGCTTCTGACAGTCCAACATGAAAATTAGCAATGGCCGCTAATTGTACCCTGATAGTGGCCGATGATGACCCCGAATGAAAAAGCTCCGCCAGAAAGTCTAGAACCTCATGAATGGGTGCATGGAAAGGATCTAAGGCTCTAGTTTGTGCCCAGTGTGAAAAACGCTTCCATTTACTCGCATAAGTCTTCCTAGTATTGGACTTATGGGAAGCCAGAATGATATCACGAACAGGAGGAGAAATAAGGGGAAGCCTGGCTATGGCTGGAAGTGGAGCAACCAAGCTGTGAGGTTGATGGAATGTAGAGACTGATGCAGCTTGCCCATGAGGTGGGTCAATAGATCCGGAAGGGGTTCCAGATGCCAAGGCTGTTCCAGTAGGTATTTGTGCAGGAATGGGAACCAAACTTGTTGAGGCCAAAACGGGGCAATGAGGATCATTTTGGATCTCAATGCGGTTGCTTCCTGAATTAGTTGCGGGATCAATGGAAAGGGAGGAAAGGCATAAAGAAGATCCCGGGGCCAAACGTGAACAAGAGCGTCTCTGAGAGGCTGGCCTGGTAGAGGAAAGAGTGTGAAGAAGTCGAGGCACTTGCTGTTTTGCGGAGTTGCGAAAAGGTCGCAGCAAGGCTGGCCCCACTTCCAAAAAATTCCATCTACTACCGCTTGATTTAGAGACCACTCGTGAGGCATGAGGATAGTTCTGCTCAATCTGTCTGCTATGACGTTGGACTTCCCGGGGACGTGCGTTGCTATCAGAAACCATTGAGATGAAATCGCCCATTGCCAAAGTCTGAGTGCTTCTCGACAGAGAGGGTAGGACCTTGTTCCGCCCTGCTTGTTTATGTACCACACCACAGACATATTGTCCGTTTGAATTGCTATAGTCCCCATGGGAAGAGAGCTCTGAAGGGCCTGCAACGTAAAAAGCACCGCCCTCATCTCCAGGACATTTATGTGCAGGTGGCATTCTGACTGTTGCCAAGTGCCCTGGAACGTCCTGCCCTGATAATGCCCCCCCCCACCCGATTAGGGAGGCATCCGTTGTGACAGTGGCAACTGGAGGGGGGAGAACAAAGGGTCTGCCCTGAAAAAGCTGAGGGGAAACCATCCACCAGGAGAGATGTTTCTTGCAAGATGGTGTTATCAAAATGTTGTGGGTCATTGGCAGCTGTTGAAAGGACCACTGAGAAAACAGCATCCACTGAAGGAGTCTCATGTGGAAGCAGGCTAATGGAAGTAGAAGAATCGCCGCCGCCATGAGGCCCAACACTTTCAATACTAGCTTGACTTGGACTCTGCTGGGCTGAAACAGAAGCTGAATATTCCGCCTTTTGTCTGTCACTCTGAGGTGGTAATGTTGCAGACATTTCTGTGGTGTTTAATACGGCGTCTATAAAGTTTATACATTGACAAGATGACAAGGAGGACTTTGCAAAATTTATAGAAATACCCAGGCTGTTGCAAAGATGGATAGTATAATCCCTGGCCATTATGAGATCCTGTTTGGTGGTAGTGGAAATGAGCCAGTCGTCTAAGTATGGAAACACCTGGAATCCTTTCTGTCTCAGGTGAGCCGTGACCACTGCCAAACATTTGGTGAACACCCGGGGGGCTGTGGTGAGAC
>NC_056751.1:305556746-305646746 GCF_019279795.1 Protopterus annectens | reverse complement strand
CTGTATTCCCAGAATGATTGAAGGAACCAGTGGAACAATAAAATCCTTTTATTAAGTGATAAAAACACTGATAAAATAACTGGTAATCACTTTTGTTTAATAGAGTATTACACTTCATCAGACACTATGTTCTTTACATCACTTCCTTGTATACTCAAATAGTTCAAATTCATTGGATAAAAAAAAAGTGCAAACCAATCAAGAAACCCACCACCATAGCCTGCCTAAAATGTACCACATACACAATGAAACCCAAAGAATTGTATATGTGTATGTGTGTGTGCTTTCCAATGGAAAAAGCTTAATTAAAATAAAATACTGAATGAGCATTACTGAAAATTTGTGTATAAAATATACTGACTATAAAGTGCTAAAGTATTTTTCTCTCCAATGCTTTTAACCTTAGCAATAGGGTAATGGAGCTACCCTCATTTATCCCCGGCCAACTGTCAGCCTGCAAACAGATTTGGCATCTAAGTTCCTTAGATTCTAAAAGTAGCCCCCATGGTTTTTTGTCTTTAATTTCAACTTGATCAATGAATAAAAATCTAAACCGATGCTCTAAGTGGTCACAAACATGTTTAGCCAAGGCATTATTTAAGTTGTGTTTTCTTATAGCATAGTCATGTTCATAAATAAGTTGACTAAATTTCCTCTCCATTTTACCTATGTAAAATGCTGGGCATGAGTCACACAATGCTAAGTAAATCACTGCTTTTGAATTGCAGTTGTATTTTCTTTTTATATGGTATGTAGAATTTTGTACCATAAAATTATTTGTTACTTGTACTTTATGGCACCATGCACATCCCCCGCACTTAAAGATGCCATGCGTACTATGACTATTCGTGAACTTTTTCTCCTTAAATACGTCTTTGAAATTCATTCCCTTTCTGTAGGTAATAACGGGTCTTTCACCTATTTGTTTTCTAATGTTAGAGTCATCTGTTAATAGGGGACAGTTATTTTCAAATATGGACCTTAATTTTCTAAAGTCTTCACTAAACGTGATGGTTAAAGCTCTTGAAAAATCAAAAACTTGTTCAGTACCGTACTTTTGTGCGTCTGTAGTTATGCCAGGCTCTACCATAGAGTAAACTACCTCTTCTACTACTGCATCTGTAGAGTGACATTCATCTCCTAGAATGGGCTGAAAATGTCCATTCATTCTTTTCCATGTGACTTCCTGAATCAAGCCATCGATTAATTCTACAGGGTATGCTCTTTAGTCTTTACTGAGGGTTTCTACCTCTTTATCATTATATTCAATAAGCAATTTGAGCAATTCAATACCAAACCTGTTCAACATTTTTAACAGGTCAATATGTAAATCTGAATTATTATCCAAGCCAGTAGGGTATTTCCAAATTTGTAAATCCTTGGTAACAATATTACACCAAATACACTCCCTCAGGTATACATTTTCAAGGTACAGTTTTTTACACTTCCAACAACTTTAGCTTATCCTCCAAGGTGGAACCAGTACATTCCTGTCCTGGAAAAAACAGCATCCAACCAATTTTTAAGTAATGGAATTTCTCTCCTGTTGGTAAAAGTAGTTCCTTGCCTGTAAACCCATTAGTAGCAATTCCTTGTCCAGACGACTTCCCTGGTAACCCAGACTGTGTGTTTCCAGCTGCAGGGCCGGAACATTCCTGCAAGTTTAGTTGTGAAGCAGCAGTAAGACAAAGTGGTGTAGAGTTAAAGTCAAACACTGATCCTCTGGCTCCCCCTGTGGATGATTCACAGTGGGAGGAATTTCTCCAGCTGAACCAATCCATTCATATAGGTAGTCCCATCCATTGGTTGAGTTGCATCACTAAAGCTGTTAAGTTACCAATGCTTTTCTCAAAGCCATCTTATCCAATGGGAATGGAGAGCTGGGAGGAATCTAGTGCACTTCCAGAAGCCATAAACCAGTAAAAGTGAAAACAAGCACAAAAACTGAATAAAAAACAAAGTAGTTAACTAGTCTCCCAGACACACTCCAACAGTATTCCCAGAATAATCGAAGGAAGCAATGGAACAATAAAATCCTTTTAGTAAGTGATAAAAACACTGATAAAATAACTGATAAGTGCTTTTGTTTAATAGAGTATTAAACTTCATCAGACACCATGTTCTTTACATTACTTTCTTATATACTCAAATAGTTCAAATTCATTGGATAAAAAAGTGCAAATCAATGAATAAACCCACCACCATAGCCTGCCTAAAAAGTTTCACATACACCACATACACAATGTAACCCAAATAATTGTATATATGTATGTGTGTGTGCTTTCCAATGGAAAAAGCTTAATTAAAATAAAATACTGAATGAGCATTACTGAAAACTTGGGTACAAAATATACTGACTATAAAGTGCTAAAGCTTTTTTCTCTCCAATGCTTTTAACCTTAGCACTTGGGTAATGGAGTTACACTAATTTATCCCCGGCCAACTGTCAGCCTGCAAACAGATTTGCCATCTAAGTTCCTTAGATTCTAAAAGTAGCTCCCATGGAGTTTTGTCATTAATTTCAACTTGATCAATGACTAAAAATCTAAACCGATGCTCTAAGTTGTCACAAACATGTTTAGCTAAGGCATTACTTAAGTTGTGTTTTCTTAGAGCATAGTCATGTTCATAAATCCGTTGACTACATTTCCTCTCTGTTTTACCTATGTAAAAGGCTGGGCATGAGTCACACTATGCTAAGTAAATCACTGCTTTTGAATTGCAGTTATATTTTCCTTTTATATGGTGGTGGTGCTGCGGTAGCATTGTCGCCTCACAGTAAGACGTTGTCCTGTTCGATTCTCAGCTAGAGCGTCTTCTGTGTGGAGACATGAGTGAATGGGCGTATCTTCGTTGAAGGTTGTGCATCAGGGCTGGCAACTCGGCATGTAAAAATCTACTGCCAATCATTAGTGGACCGGAGTTCCGCTGTGGTGACCCCTAACCGAGAAAAGCCGAGACACAAACATGGTATGTAGAATTCTGTACCATAAAATTATTTGTTAGCATTTTATGGCACCATGCACATGCCTCACACTTAAACATACCATGTGTACTATGACTATTCTTGAACTTTTAGTTATGTACTTACCATAACTTCGGATGTATGGGATCCATCTCGCCTACATTCATAACTGATGGGTTCAGAGCCGATCCGTCGGCTCCGACTCAGCCACTATATACTAGAACGAAGTCTCTCATTGGCTGGGCTTCCCCTTATCCCAGAATGCACCACGCCTGCTTCCCCAGATCTTGTTTGTTCACTTTCATACATTCATACAGGTACAGAAAACACATACCAATAACTGTAACCAACTAGAGCCCTTCCAGAGGAGAGCTCAGCAAGAGCAAAATTTCCTCCAAATCCAAAAGGTAGGGGGAAGGAGGGTGGGTATGTATGAATGTAGCCGAGATGGATCCCATACACCCAAAGTTATGGTAAGTACATAACTAAAAGATGTAATGGGATCCTATCTCGCCTACATTCATAACTGATGGGACAGTGTCCCTAGCACCTAAACCCTGGGTAGCTCATTGGAACACACTCCTGAGAACTGTGGAACCAAATGAAGCTCTGCCTCGGGAAGCCACATCAACCTTGTAATGAGAAATGAAGGTGTGCGGAGAAGACCAAGTAGCAGCTGCACAAATATCATCTATTGAAACTTTGGAGTGAAAAGCTACAGAGGTGGCCATAGCCCTGGTAGAATGAGCTTTAAGTGGGAAAGGTAACTCTCTGCCTGACTGGGAATAAATGAAAGAGATGCAATCCTTGATCCATTTGGCTATGGTGGTTTTGGCAACTGGTAGACCTAACCTATTCTCCGCAAAGGACACAAACAGTTGGTTAGATTTTTGTGTCTGACTGGTCCTAAGTAAAAACGCAGTTGCCTGTGAACATCCAACTGGTGGAAGGTATATTCTGCTCTATTAGAAAAATTTGGAAAGAAAACGGGGAGCTCCAATGATTGCTGAATGCACAGAGGGGATGCTACCTTAGGCAAAAAGGATGGATTCAATCTGAGGGAAACTCTGTCTTTATGAAAAATCAAATGAGGAGGAGTAGAACAGAGAGCCTGAAGCTCTGAAACCCGCTTAGCAGAAGTTATTGCCACTAGAAAGGCGGTTTTCCACGACAGAAATTTTATATCACAAGTGGCTGCTGGCTCAAAGGGACGGGCAGTCAAGCCAGAACCAAATTTAAGTCCCAAGGGGGCACAGGATGAGCCATAGGAGGCCTGAGGAGCCAGGCTCCCATAAGAAAGGACTTGCAAAGTCTGTTAGCCATTAAGGAAGGCTCTATGGAAACATGAAAATTAGATATAGCCGCCAGTTGAACTTTAATTGTGGAGACTGAAGAGCCTGAATGAAACAATGAAGCTAGAAATTCCAAGACCTGCGGAACTGGGGCCGTAAGAGGATCAATGCCTTGCTGCTGGGCCCAAAAGGCAAACCTTTTCCATTTGCTGGAATACAGCTTAACGGTGGATGGCTTGTGGGAAGAGGACAAAATGTACATCACTTCTGGAGAAAGAGAGTTATCTCTAACTAAGGATGGAAGTGGAGTAACCAAGCAGCCAGTCGCAATGACCAAAGGGACGGATGAGAGTGTCCCGACTGATGAGACAACAGGTCCGGCACTGGGTCCAGAATCCAAGGGCCCTGTACCGCATACTTCTGAAGGAATGGGAACCAAACCTGACGGGGCCAATGTGGGGCGACCAAAATCATGTGGCTCCCTACATGAAGAGCCTTCTGAATCACCCTCGGAAGAAGGGGGATCAGGGGAAAGGCATAAAGGAGACCGGGGGGCCAATTGTGGGCTAGAGCGTCCCTGGGAGACTGCCCCTGGGAGGGAGTCAGAGTGAAGAACTCTCTGCACTTCGCATTGTTGGGGCTGGCGAACAAGTCGCAACAAGGGAGACCCCATTTGGCGAAGATCTGCGCAGCCACTCTGTTGTTGAGGGACCACTCATGGGGCTGAGCCTGTCTGCAATCACATTGGCTTTCCCCGGAATGTGCGTGGCTACTAAGAAACGTTGAGTAGCTATGGCCCAGCGCCATACTCTCATGGCCTCTCTTCAAAGGGGGTAGGACCTGGTTCCACCCTGCTTGTTTATGTGCCAAACTACCAACATGTTGGATAGAATCGCAATAGTACCTTGGGGGAGAGCCTGATGAAGTGCTTGCAAAACCAGAAGCACCTCTCTCATTTCCAGGATATTGATGTGAAGGTGCGCTTCGCAATCCTGCCAAGTGCCTTGGACAGACCTGTCCAGATAATGACCCCCCCACCCTATCTGGGAGGCGTCCGTGGTCACTGTGGCAACAGGGGGCTGAAGGGCAAAAGGACGCCCCCGGTCCAGGTTGGACCGACTCAGCCACCAACGGAGGTCCCGACGACAACTGTCCGTAATCAGAACCAGGTGGTTCAGGGGAAGTTCTTGGTATGACCATTGAACCGATAATAGCCATTGCAGCACCCGCATGTGCAGCCTGGCTAACGGTACTAAGAGGATAGTTGCAGCCATCGTGCCCTATAACTGAAGAATCTGTCTGGCAGGAACTCGAGATTTGGGTAACAAATTTAGAATCTGTGATTGTAGAACCTGAATTTTTTCTGATGGCAAAAATGTCCGCATCCTTTTTGTGCCTAACTCTGCACCTATAAAGGTGATACGCTGAGATGGCCGCAGCACAGATTTTTCCCAATTGAAAGTGATTCCCAGCGAGAGACCCAAAGTTACTGTGACCATCAGCGCTTGAATCAGTAGATGCTCGGAGGTGGCAGTGAGGAGCCAGTTGTCGAGATAGGGAAACACTTGGAATCCTAGACTTCTCAGGTGAGCTGTCACCACTGCCAGACACTTGGTAAACACCCTGGGGGCTGTGGTGAGACCAAAGGGCAGTGCACGAAACTGGAAATGACTGGTTCCTAGGCGAAAGCGTAAATGACTCCTGGACTCTTGACGTATCAAAATGTGATAGTAAGCGTCCTTGAGGTCTATGGAGCACATCCAGACATCCTTCTCCAATAACGGGAGAATGGACTGAAGGGTGACCATCCGGAACTTGGACTTCTTCACAAAATGATTTAATGAGCTTAGGTCCAAAATGGGCCTTATGTCCCCTGTCTTTTTTGGCACCAAAAATAATCTTGAGTAAGTTCCTGATCCGATCTGGTCGGCGGGGATGGGCTGGATGACCCATTTGCTTAGCAGCTTTGAAACTTCTACGGCTGCTAGATCCCATTGACTGGGTGGCACGTCCGGGATTCTCCTTGTAGGAAGAGGGGGCTTGAAAAAGGGGATGAGGTAGCCTCCGGTTACAATGCGAAGCACCCACTGATCCTTGGTTATAGATTCCCAAGCCTGTGGGTGTTTCGCAAAACGACCCCCGACTGGCTCCGGAGAAGCACAGCCGGGCCACATCCTAGGGATGTTGAGGGTAGGAGGAACCACGAAAGGAATCGTGGTCTCCAGAGTTACAGGGGCCTCTGCCACCTCTAGGGCGGCGTCTTCCTGAATCCCCCCCCTGCCTCTGGAGGGGGGATCACTCGGTGGAGTAGAGAAGAACTTTTGGGATTTTCTGAACCACATTTTCCCTCCTCTCTGGGCCTTGGGGTAAGGTCTAGAGGGAGCGGAAAAACGGGCCCCAATGGCAGTCAAGGTCTTGCCCTCCTGCTCGCACCGAGTAAGTGTGTCATTCACCTTGGGCCCCAACAAAGAAGACCCATCAAAGGGGGTGTCAGCGAAGGAAGACTTAAAGGCCTCCGCGAGTGGACACAAGCGTAACCAGGCTTGTCTCCTAAGAGCCACTCCTGTGCCCGCTGCTCTACTCGCCCCTTCGGCTGCATAGGAAATGAGCCTCATGGACGAGTTGACAATAGAAGATAGGGTAGTCATCTGGGCGCCTACGGTCTGGGTTAACACCTCAGGAAGATTACCTGCAAGAGACTCTCCTAACTCCTTGAGGAGATCCCTTTGGAGCCTTGTAAAATGACAGAGATAGTTCAGCGACCGCAGGGTAAAGGTCGCTGAAGAAAGGGTACGCTTCCCGTACCTATCCATGCTCCTAGAATCCTTATTAGGAGGATGAATAGACGTTGAAGCCTCTGCCACGTCCTGCTGAGTGGCAGATGCCACCACCATAGCATCAACTGCAACACCCTTAGTGAGGAATTCCTTCTGGGGAGGGGCTGAAAGAAACTTATTAGGTCTGGCAGGCACCGGTTCCACTGTATCAGGATGTTCCCACACCCTCCGAGAGATTAGATCTAATAACTCGTCGAAGGGTGGAGACACCCAGGAGGAGGAGGGCTGGGCCCCGAAGGCCTTGAGGAAGACTGACTCCTCAGCGGTAGGGGCTTTGGATTGCCAATTGCCTCTCTGTCTCAAGATCTCAAGGATATCTGTGAAGGAGACGTCATCCGAGGACGATTTTGGGGACCCCTCCGCATCATCGAGGTCAGTATCTGAAGTGACGGACTCATCTTGGGAGTCAACGTGCTTCCTCTTGCACAATTTCTTCCTTGGGGGTTCATCCGAAGCAGATTCAGAAGGACCCCTGGAAGAAGGGAACCCTTTAAGGGGGTATCCTCAGGCCCCAGGGCCCCACTGTCGTGGGAAAGAATGTCTCCAGAGGCACCAGTACCCAAAACTTGGGACGGTGAGGTAGAAAACTGCTGAACCGGCAAGGTCATGGCCAGGGCACTCCTCATGGCCTCAAAAGCAGGACCTCCAGACTCTGCAGAGGGCACTTGCTGAGAGACCACGGCGGTACCGGGAATACCTGCGGCCGATGCTCCGAGGGGAAGACTGGGCATCGAAGAGGCAAGCTCCACAGTGTTACGCTCGGCCCCCGCTGAGGAAGACCCGGTACCAAACCCTGACACCGAGGACAGGGTAGGAATGAAGGTCGGAGCAGAGAAACTTCGAGGGGGTCCCTGCTCCGACTGGACGATTCCACTGCGTTCTACCAGCACCGACTCCAACGGCTCCAAGGGGGTCGGAGGAGGAATCAAATGCACGGAATGGGGAATTGGCTCCAAAGCCGAGTGGGTTGGAGCCGAGATCATTTTAGTAAAAACTGGGGACTGGAACAGCCTCTGGATAACCCTATCCAAATCCGAATCCGACAACCTAGAGGATTTGGTGGAAATAGACTGGGGTCGAGAAGACTTCTGCCTTGGCTCTGATAAAACAGGGGATCGGCTCCGAAAGGGTTCCAACACTATCGGACCCGAGACCGGAACCGTTTGTAAGGGTGTCGGCTCCGGGGCCGAGGGGGAAGAGTCTGAGCTGCACACCTCCAACGGCTCCGAGACCAAAGGAGCCGAAGTAGGTGATTGGCCTCTCGATGCACTAACCTGCGGCTCCGACACCAATGGAGCCGAGGAAAGAAGCACCAAGGCAGACCCTTCAGCCATCGGCTCCGAAGCCATTGGAGCTGAGGAAGAAGTCGTCGATCCATGTTTCTTAGATGTCGGGTCTGACGGACTGGTCGGAGCCTACGATCTATGCTTCTTGGGTGTCAGGCCCGATGGCCTGGTCGGAGCCGACGATCTCTTCTTTTTAGAAGCTGGAGATGAAGCCAACGCTTCCTCAAATGAAGGCTTAATAAGACCTCTAAGTATCAGCTTGTTTTTTCTTTCCTGTAGGACCCTGGAAGAAAAAGCGTGACAAACACTGCAAGTATCCTGTAGATATTTAGGCCCTAAACAGTACACGCAGACAGCATGGCTGTCTGTAATAGACATTTTATAATTACATTTAGCACAATTTTTAAATCCTGATTTCTGCTCCTTAGACATACTGAACACAGTAGAAACAGGTAACAGATAGCTAGAATACGCAGAAGTAAACTAATATATGGGCTAAAGCCCTCTAACTTAAACGGGCTTAGCCCGATACAACAGGAAAAACAAGAAACTATTTCAGTCACACAACAAGAAAATAAGCACACAATAAGGGCAAAGGCCCTCTAACTTAAACGGGCCTTGCCCAGTACACTAGAAGCTCGGAAAAAAATATAAAATTCTAACTTTCACAAAAACTGACCACAAACGCTCACAAAGCTGTTAAAACAGCTGTTTGTTTAAAAGCTGACAGAAACCCTAGCCAAAAAGACCAAAAAGGTCAAGAAAATACACTTAGCTCCAGCCAAGTCGAGACCACGTCCAGCTTGAAAAGCGGCAAACGAGATCTGGGGAAGCAGGCGTGGTGCATTCTGGGATAAGGGGAAGCCCAGCCAATGAGAGACTTCGTTCTAGTATATAGTGGCCGAGTCGGAGCCGACGGATTGGCTCCGAACCCATCAGTTATGAATGTAGGCGAGATAGGATCCCATTACATCTGTTTCTCCTTAAATATGTCTTTGAAATTCGTTCCCTTTCTGTAGGTATTAACGGGTCTTTCACCTATTTGTTTTCTAATGTTAGAGTCATCTGTTAATATGGACCAGTTCTTTTCAAATATGGACCTTAACTTTCTAAAGTCTTCACTAAATGTGATGATTAAAGATCTTGAAAAATCGAAGATTTGTTCAGTACCATACTTTTGCGTGTCTGTAGTAATACCAGGCTCTACCATAGAGTAATCAACCTCTTCTACTATTGCATCTGTAGAGTGACATTCATCTCCCAGAATGGGCTGAAAATGTCCATTCATTCTTTTCCTTGTGACTTCCTGAATCAAGTCATCGATTAATTCTACAGGGTATGCTCTTTTAAAGAACATAGAGTGTAAAGTATTACACTTGTGAATAAAATCTTCATGTCTGGTGACCATTTGAGCTGCCCTAACTGTCCCTTCACTACAGACCTTTTTTGATGCTGGGGATGTGAACTACTGTATGGAGGAAACAGATTAAGTCTCTTTCCTATGAATTGTGGTCACATATCTCTCTTTCACTTCATCCTTAAATAAGTGAACATCCAAATAATTAATAAAATTGAAGCTCACATTCGAAGTGAATTTAAAGAATGAAGTGGTGTTATTTATGTATTGCAGGAATTGCTTGAGAGTGGTCAGTGATCCCCTCCATACTAGAAAAATATCATCCTGGAACCTATGGTATGTCCTAATGTGGTTATTGTAGGAGGACTGAAAAATAAAGTGTTTTTACCAATATCCCATAAATGCATTGGCGTATGCCCCACCACAAGGTGAACTCATGGCGATACCCCTTTTCTGTAAATAGTACTTGTTATTGAATGTTATATAATGATTACTAAGTACCAGCTCTAGTAGATCTAATATTAGGGTAACAGTGTCATGGGGGGGTCCTCTGTTCAATAAGTATTTCGTGGACCCACTCCAGTTCAATATCCTGTGTTATAACTGTGTAAAGGTCACATACATCTATTGTCACCAGTATATCTGTTTGACTATATTGTATTTTGTTTAAAGAAGTCAAAAACGTCCATGTGTCCTTACAAATCTGAAGTTCTTCTTTTAGTACTTTCTTTAATTCGAAATCTAAATATTGTGCACAAACTGAGGTTATTGAATCTCTCCCATCCACTAAAGGTCTCATAGAGGGATGGTGTAGACTTTTATGGATTTTGGAGATTCCAAAAAACACTGGTATTCTAGGGGTCAGAATGTTGAGATAGTTGTGTAAGTGCATATTTATCTTTCTTTCGAGGAAAATGTCACTTAACTGAGTATAGATATTCCTATATGCTCCATTTAGTTCATTACGTGTAGTCTCCTCATATATATATATATCAGACTCTAACAGTTCATTCATTTTATTAGAGTACATGTCCGAACTCATGTCTACTCCACCCCCCTTATCAGGTTTTATAATTCTTATTTTTTCTTTTTGCAAATTCTTTACAAGTTGCCACTCATTGTTAAGATTCATCTTCCCATCCAAGAGCCTGCTTTTACATTTATGCATGTTCATTAAATCTAGTTCACATAATTTTTCACACACACACACGATTTACAAAGATTTTTATCAACACAAAAACACAAACAATTCTTTCCAACCAGCTAAAACTAAGTAGTTGCCTAGTATTTTCTACCAGGCGCCACTGCCATGCCAGGGATGCTGGCATCTGGTACTGCCCTCCCCGATTTAAAGTTTGACATCTTTACTGTATCAATAATTTAAGCAACTGTATTCGATTTACAGATCTTGGTTTTATATAAATACTAGTCCATGGATACTTCAGTTTGTGGTGGCAAATGCCAGAGACCTTTTACAAAATGTCATGTCACCATACCTCTCACTGTCCCTGATCTTGACTCAGATTTTAGACTTGACCTTGTTAATATGTCCTAAAACTTGTGACTTTGGAGAAATTAATTTACAGTCACTTATTTTGTCAATGTCTCAACTTAGTAATATTTTTAAAGTGTCCATGATTATTTCTCGATTTGTCTCTGATTCATTGAGTGCTATGCAGGTTACAACTGTGCTCCCTTTCAGACAGTATTTTTATGTTTTTTTTTCTAAAACGCCACATAGCTTTGAAGCTTTCTTTGTTCTCTTGACTGTATTTCAGGTCTTTTGTGCTAGGACACTTGTGGCCATAAAATATAAAGCAAAGTTTACCCATCAATTTACCCATCTATCTTTTTAAGCACAATACTGCATGCGTATATGGATCCAAATGAGGTACAGATCGCTGCAGTTTATTTTGTCTACCTTACAAGATACATATATAAAGTCTACCATATGCATATGAATAAATACCATAAACATAAAAAAATATACAGTGATAAGGGGAACAGAAGAATGTAATCCTTAAATCGACCAACTATGGATTTATGTAGAATAATCTTTTCTTTCAAACTTTTGACTTATGATTTGTGGGAGAGCCAGGTGGCAACTGCATGGGTTAAATGAAGAGCACACTGCATAAAGAGAGTGACTGACTCATTAACATCTTCCCCTTCCCACTTTTTCTTCCAACAACCTTTCCAAATTCATGTTTTTTGCTAGTCGATAGTACCAAAGCCTTAACATATTTTCCTTTTCTTCAGACACATAGATTGTGCTTCTTAACCAAAGTTCCATTGGGAAAGAAAGTGAAAGCTGCTAAAGGAAGGCTGCATTGTGTGAAAGTAATGGTTTAAAGTGAACGGCATTGGCACCAGGGGTCATTAGAGACAGTGGCCCTCCACAGGAAACTAACACACCCATATGTGCAGTGTCATTATTTTACTAAATTTTAATCCTCAATGAGTTGCCAGAAAACCACAGATTTTATGAAGAACAACCAAAAAATATGAGCCAAAAAAATCCTATGCTTCCCCCTGAATCCAACTGCCTGCCATACAAAATGTAAAACAATAATTAAAAAAAATACAATGTACATTTTTGATAGCTGCTGCTAGTACATGTCTAGTTGTCCACTTGTGTGATGTGACAAAGTGAAGTTCGAATAATTCTATTTGTGGTGATGTGAGGTATTGCCAGCCATGCCAGGAGAAGTAGAGCAGTGGATGTGTAACATATGCCAGCAGAGCTAGCTAGAATTTTGTGAAGAATTATATGTCCTTTGTATATCAAACTGATTTGCACAGACGCTTGTGTTGAAAAATGTATTTGTAAAGTTGCTTGTGTTAAAAATGTATCAATAGTATGCCCTGCTGGACAGAAAAGAAAAGAAATATGCATGTATTTTTCTAACTGTTTAAAGGTATATGTTGCTTATGTGGAGATTTTTCTCCCTGGGTCTCCGCTGAAAACAGGCCATGTTGCCCAACTGGGCATTACCTGGTAAACAAATGCAAATAAATATGTAAATAAGTTTTAACAGAGAATACTGGAAGAGAAGAGGTTAAGCTCAGTCTCAGCTACCTTTGGAAAATAGCTGAAATTAAATCAGGCTATAAAGATTGTATCTTACAGTTCTGATTGCAGCCAGAGACGAAATGTCTGAGAAGGCTGGGTAGTTCTGTAGGAGGAGTAGATGTGTTAAAATTGTTTTACGACTTCCAGATGCTGCAGAAGATCTTAGCAAAGCTCTTTGTGTGTGTATTATTGACATACACACAGGTGCTAAATTCTGGCAGCTTTCAGCCAAATGGGATAGTGTGGGAACCAGAAGTCAGATGACCAGATGTGATATCATCCTGTAAACTATCCCAGAAATAATATTTAAGTATACGAAAACTGTACCAAGAAAAGCTGAACGTTAGTCTCACAAAGTATCAAAAGAAAAAATGTAGACCCGGCTACCACAGTTAAAGACAAAATCTTTATTAAAACAGGCAATCACTTTCAAGCAACAGTCCTTCTTCAGGTCCAGTCATGTTTAATAAAAACACCATTAAAAAAATCTAATGAAACACCACATTACCCAATCAAGAAATATCTTAATGAAATTGTCTACTTCCCTTAAAGGCGGGTTTCAGTGAACCACAGAAATTCAAACATGGTAGCTGGGTCTGTTTTTTTTCTGTTTTAGAAATAATATTTAGATACTATATTGATAAGTCTCTCAGTTAGACTGATCAGTCTGTTTCTTGGAACCTGACAGAGATGTAAAAGGATCCCTCACCTACTTCATCTTGCCTTGCTCTAGTAAGTGAACCAGGGAATAGTATTCTTTAGATTAGTCAGGAAAATAAAGTGAGATTAGTTAAGTACTGTTTTTTCTGCATCTGTGTTATTTAAATATTTCCTGTGATAAATAAATATTTCATATTTTCATGTTCTTTTATTATTAAATATATTTAAACTTTTCATTGTGACTGGTCCTTTTAGAAAATATTTAAGTTTTGAGAATATTTGCATATATTTATTTGGTGATAACTCCGGCCACTCCTGAAAGCCTTGCTGTTTGGTCATCATTACCATTTGTATTAATATTAATTTCACACAGTACAATTGGATACCCTTTTAAGAGCCTTATAGTAACCGACTGGTGGCAGTGAATCTACCTTATAGTCTAGGTAGAGTGGGCAATCTGTGCCAGGCATTCCCAGGTGTGTGTGTCAGCTACTTGGGGCAGGGACACGAGGCACTGGTGAGAGTGGTGGAGGACTTGGCTTGGACACTTGGCTGAGGGCTTAATTCTGCAAATGGGCCTGTGGGGAGCCTTATTAAGGACATGGGGAGAGACAGACAGAGAAACCCAGACCCTGGGCTGAGTGTGTTTCCTGTGTGCTCTTAACAGAAATTGTGCTTGATGCAGAGAGGTCTGCATCTGGAAATACCTATTTGTATTCCAAGTGAACGACCCTCTCCAGTGTCAGTGGTGAGGATTCAGGCTCCTTGATTACTGGCCCAGAGTGGGGACGTCAAACTAGTGTCCGTGGCCACAGAACAAATCTCGACCTTTCCTGCCTAATTTAGTAATAAAACAAGGACTTCTCAATAAATAGCTCTCAGTATTTTCACTAATCACAAAATGCTGCCAGACAACGTTGTAATACCTGCTGTATTTATTGAGATCTCTGAAGCATGGGATTCTTGGTCTTGCATTCTATGCTTTTGACTGGTTCTTAGCTTGCAGTTGTCAAGCGAGGTTTGACCAATCACCTGCAAGCAAGAGTGGGAGCAAACTGGATGGGCTTGACAGTGTGAAAATTCTAGATTAAAAATGGAAAAAGCAGACAACCAGACTAAATGCTTGATTTCTGGACAATCAGGAAAAAAATGGACGTGGCAACTTTAGACTAGCATATTTCATTTGTAATGCATTGTATCATTTTATACTGTTAGTATATCATGCCCTTGCCATCATCAGGTACTCCAGCCTAGCATATCCATAAGAAACAATACAGGCAAGCCAGACATAACCCATTTAATTAACAAAATTTGGAAAGACCATCAACATGTATATATAACTTATTGCATGTGGTCTTTCAGTCTAACTTAACTTAATAGCACATGAACCCACTCGCTTATGTGTCATATTCCAGTTCTAACTTGACTTTATTGCATATGCACACCACTGGCTTTCAAAGATCAACTTTTACTAATACACTCTAAAGCCTTCCCTTCTAAAAAACTCTAAATATCCAAATTATTATTATATCTTCCATAATTATTTTGACTTACTCATTATTTAACCAATTTCAATTCCCCTTTCCCCTGTTCAACATTACTGTCATCATAAAATGCATCCACTTTGCCTCAAAAGCAGCATCCTTACATTAACTGAGGCTATATCTCCCCTTCAAATACACTACAGCTTCATTCACATTCATTTTTTCTTAAATTAAGACTCTAAGTAGTCATTATTTATACATAAATTTTTATTTTAATTCCAGAGGCAAATATATCCAGTCTATTGCTGATAACAATACAATAGCACAGATTTATCTTTTTTTCATGATGATGCCTATTATAATTAATATTTCACTATCAAAACCCCTAATTGCTACACAGTTGGTAAATGTGACAGTAACAATGAGACATACAACAAAAGCAATGAAATAACAGATTTAAGACATTATCACAATCAGCCATCAAACACACAGATGAAACAATCATGTCATAACAATTTTGATCAGATGATGACTGAATATATAGTCTCCATGATCGAGTAGAACATTTATTTATCATTTTCAAGAACTACAACAATGTGGTATCCAGATTTAATAACCATAAGAATTTCAACGACAAGTTAGCACAACTCATAACATTTCTATAACCTAGCACTGCTTAAGTGTACATGCAGATAATGATCAAATAATGACAGTTTGCATTTTTACTTATCAGTCATCATCAGATGAACTGCAGTTGTCACCAATATTATTTATTTATTGACATTTGTTAACCGGGTTTGTCCATCTGGGCTTGTGGCCCATTATCAGTGGAGACCCGAAGAGAAAAGCTCCAGGAGTACATTTTAAACAAGTACAATTTTAAACAATATTGATATAATAGCAGTTATAGCAAAAAGATTCACATATGTTGGGTTACATGCATAAAGTTAAAGTTGCATTAAAAAGAAGCTAAGTAACAATTTTACATTGATATAGTTCAATAGATCAACAATAAAAGTGTTTTGTTTGTATAAAATTATGCAAATGCATAGTAGACACATTGGAGACAGAGGTGTAATGAGGTACTAAGTATGGTCCTTTTGAGGGTACATAAAGGAAAGGAAGACTAGGTAGGGTCATGGCAAGGGCAAGTTCTGGAATTGAAAAAATTTCAAGTGTGAGGTGTGGGAGATTGAACGTAAGTTAAGGGGAAGTTTGTTCCAAGCATGGGTAAGGGAGTGTTTGTACAGCAGTTTGCCTACTGACCTTTTTGGGTGGTAGATATCAAGTAACTGTTGGTTAAAAGTACAGAGGGTCCGGGACGGGATGTAGATGGAGACTAAGGAAGATAGAGATGGACAGAAGGAGGGTTTATAAAGAATAGAGTATAGCATATGAAATTGATAAGATAGCAGAAATTGGAGAAGTTCAAGCCATTGAAGAGAGTTTAAAGAAATGCAGTGGTGTGAGTTGTATGGGGAGTTAGTAATGAATCTGGCTATTTTATGGTAAGTCTGTTGGAGTTACAGAGTGGAGGCCTGGATATTGGTAAGAACTGGGGTGGCGTATAAGTGGGAGGGGAGGAGGAGTGCCTGGCCTAGGGTAAGTCCGGATTCAGGGGTTAGGAATTTTTTGTTCTGATATAGCAGACCTAGTTTCTGGTTTGTTTTTTTAATACACTGGAGTATGTGTAGTTTGAACTTTAGTTCATCACTGATAATGACCCCAAGGAGTTTTGTGTGGATGTCAGGTTGGATAGTTGTATTGTTAGAAGATGTAATAAAAAAGGAGGTTTTGTGATGAGAATGAGAAGTTATGTACTTACCATAACGTTCCATGTTAGTTGTCTTCTCGCCTTCTTTCTTGCTGGATGGGTTCGGAGCCGAACCTCGGCTCCGACTCGGCCTATTACTAAAGCTCGAGAGCCATTTTTACCGGCTCGAGGCTATCCTATGTCCCATAATGCTAGGCGTGATATACCCAGATCTCGTTTGATAGCTAACACTATGGACATACATGTCCCCATCATGACTGAGAATAGATATATATATATATATATATATATATATATATTTATATATATATCTACCTCTATACATCTAGGTATTCAAAACTCTTATAAGAGCTACCAAGAAAAGGAAAGCGGTAGCTAAGGGGATAACTCGCATGATAACACATCTCAGAAGATACTCTCGGTCTTGCCAGGCTAGGGGGATGGAGGGTGGGACGCAAGAAAGAAGGTGAGAAGAAGACAACTAACATGGAACATTATGGTAAGTACATAACTTCTCAATGTTAAGTTGTCAATCTTGCCTTCATTCTTGCTGGATGGGACAGCGTCCCTAGCACCTTAGTCCTGGGTGGCTCAATGGAACAAACTCTTGAGTGCAGTGGAACCAAAATCAGCCCTACTTCTAGAGGTCATGTCCAGCTTGTAATGAGAAATGAAGGTATGAGGAGAGGCCCATGTGGCCGCTGCACAAATGGAATCCATTGGCAATCTTGCCTGAAAGGCTACTGAAGAAGCTAATGCTCTGGTTGAATGAGCTCTGGGCTTAATAGGGAGCTCTTTATGCCTCAATTGGTAAATCAACATGATAACAGAGGTCAACCACCTGGACAAGGTTACTTTGGAAACTGGCAGGCCTCGTTTCCCTTTCGCGTAAGACAGGAAGAGCTGTTCTGATTTCCTCGTCTGCTTGGTTCTATCCAGGTAGAAGCATAATTGACGGTGAACGTCTAGACAATGTAACTTCCATTCAGACCTACTGGTATAAAGTGGGAAGAAACCAGGAAGATCGATGGTCTGATTCAGATTTTTTTCAGAGAGTACTTTGGGTAAAAAGGACGGATTAGTCCTAAGTGACACCCTATCTTTGTGAAAAACAAGGTAAGGAGGGCGAACACAAAGGGCTTGAAGTTCTGATACCCTTCTCGCTGAAGTGATGGCTACTAAAATCAGAGTTTTCCAAGAGAGCAACTTTAATGAACAGGAAGCCGCAGGTTCAAAGGGAGGGAGAATTAAAGACGACAGCACCAAATTTAGGTCCCATGGTGGGGGAGGATCTTTTACCGGGGGCCTAAGTAAGAGGGTTCCTTTTAGAAAGGCTGTACAAAGTTTGTGTGACATAATGCTGGTCTCTGACAATCCAACGTGAAAATTCTCAATGGTTGCCAACTGAACTCTGATGATGGCTGAAGAAGATCCCATTTGAAAAAGTTCTGCCAAAAACTCTAAGACTGTATGGACAGGGGCTGTAAAAGGGTCAACTTGTTTCTCCCCTGCCCAAACAGAGAAACGCTTCCATTTGCTAGCATAAGTCTTTCTGGTAGTAGACTTGTGAGAAGCAAGGATGATGTCACAAACTGAATGAGAGATTGAGGGAAGCCTGGCTAGGGTTGGAAGTGGAGCAACCAAGCTGTGAGGTTGAGAGATTGATGCAGCCCACCCGACTGATGTGTCAGAAGATCTGGCGCTGGGTCCAGATGCCAGGGTTGATCTAGTAGATGACGTTGCAGGAACGGGAACCCAATTTGTCAAGGCCAGTAAGGGGCAACACGGATCATTCTGGATCTCAAAACAGTTGCTTTCTGGATTAGCTGAGTAATTAAGGGAAAGGGGGGAAAAGCATACATAAGTCCCCGGGGCCAATCGTGGATTAGAGCATCTCTGGGGGGAAGACCTGGGAGAGGGAAGAGGGTGAAGAAGTCTGGGCACTTGCTGTTTTGAGGGGTTGCAAAAAGATCGCAGCAAGGCTGACCCCACCTCCTGAAGATTTTTTTCGCTACTAGCTGGTTGAGGGACCACTCGTGTGGCATGAGAATGGCTCTGCTCAGCCTGTCCGCTATGACGTTGGACTTCCCGGGGATATGCGTTGCTACCAGAAACCGTTGAGAAGAGATCACCCACTGCCACAGTCTGAGTGCTTCTCGACATAGGGGGTAGGACCTGGTTCCGCCCTGCTTGTTGATGTACCACACTACAGACATATTGTCTGTCTGAATTGTAATAGCCACGGTGGGTAGAGCATCTTGAAGGGCCTGCAACGCTAAAAGCACCGCTCTCATTTCCAAGACATTTTTGTGCATGTGGCTTTCAAAAGGCTGCCATGTGCCCTGGACTGTCCTGCCCTGAAAATGCCCCCCCCCACCCGATCAGGGAGGCATCTGTTGTCACAGTAGCCACAGGAGGAGGAAGGACAAAGGGTCTGCCCTGAAGAACCTGAGGGGAGACCATCCAATACGGAAGGTGTCTTTTGCATGACTGAGCGATTAGAATGCTGTGTGACATTGGAAGCTGTTGAAAGGACCACTGGGAAAACAGCATCCATGGCAGGATCCGCATGTGAAAGCAAGCTTGGGGGAGTAATGTGATAGCTGCTGCCATGATACCTAGGGTTTTTAGTATGAATTTGGCCTGGACTCTGCTCTCTTGTAGTAGGATTTGAACATGACCTCGAATGTCTGAAATCCTTTGTACAGGGGGTTTTGCTGACAGTTCCACAGTGTTTAAAACGGCGCCTATGAAGGTAATAGACTGACAAGGCAACAAGGCAGACTTTTCGGAGTTTATAAAGATACCTAGCTCGTTGCAAATATGGAGGGTATAATCTCTGGAATGAAGTAGCTGACACTTGGTGGTGGCAGTAAGGAGCCAGTCGTCTAAGTATGGAAATAAGAAGCTATGTACTCACCATAACGTTCCATCTGAGTAGGTATCTTCATTTGTCTGCAACCTGTGGGATACGGATCCGATCTCGGATCCGAGCCGGCAACTTCTAACATAGCATAGATCCGAGCTCCTAGCTCCTCCCCCTTACCCATAATCCCCTGCCTGCCCTAACTGACCTCAGATCAAGTTTGCCCCATAGCACAACAGATAACAGGTGTCCCAATGGGAACATATGCTAATAACACAACAGCGATCCAATCGGTCAGGGGGAAGGAGGGGGGGATGGTTGCAGACAAATGAAGATACCTACTCAGATGGAACGTTATGGTGAGTACATAACTTCTTAATCTGAAGTAGGAACTTCATTTGTCAGCAACCTGTGGGACAGAGTCCCCAGCTACCCAAGTCTTGGGTGGCCTTCATGGAAGGATATTCCGGAGCACCGCAGAGCCAAAGGACACTCTACCTCGGGAAACAACATCTATTTTATAATGGCTGATAAAGGTGTGAGATGAAGCCCAAGTGGCTGCGGAACAAATGTCATCCAGTGGAACCCTAGCTTGAAAGGCCGCAGAAGTGGCAACGGCCCTAGTAGAATGAGCATGGACTCCTTGAGGTGCAGGCCTTCCCGAACTCTGATATGCTAACAGAATACAACTCGAGATCCATCTAGAGAGAGAAACCTTAGAAACTGATTTTCCGAAATTACTTTTGGCAAAGGAGATAAACAACTGATCGGATTGCCTATGACCAGCAGTTTTGTGGATATAAAAACGTAATTGTCTGTGTACGTCCAAGGAATGAAGCTTGTACTCTCCTTTGTTATGAAAGCTGGGGAAAAACACTGGGAGATTGATGGATTGATTGATGTTCGCTTCTGAAGATACCTTAGGTAGAAAGGACGGGTTGATTCTGAGGTAAACCCTATCCAGGTGAAAAACCAAATATGGTGGTTTGACACAAAGGGCTTGCAATTCTGATACCCTTTTGGCTGAAGTTATGGCCACCAAAAAGGCTGTCTTCCAAGAGAGAAATTTGAGATCAACCATGGCAGCCAGTTCGAATGGGGGACCAGTCAAGGCCTGCAAGACTAAGGATAAATCCCATGGGGGTACCACCTCTTTAACTGGAGGCCTAAGGAGGAAGGTACCCTTGAGGAAGGTCTTACACAGTTTGGAAGTGATAATAGGACCAGACTCTTGCCCCACATGGTAGTATGAGATTGCTGCCAGCTGTACCTTCACTGTGGAAGAACTAGCCCCCTGGTGAAAGAAAATCTAGAACTGATGATATTGGGGCTGTAAATGGGTCTAAACAACAGTGTTTTGCCCAAATGGTGAAGCGTTTCCACTTACTCCGATAAACCTTCCTGGTGGAAGGCTTGTGAGATGCTACAAGAATGGCTTTGACCGGTGATGAGATCCCGGGAGTCCTTATGAGGAGTGGAACTGGAGCAACCAAGCCATCAGCTTGAGGTTGACCAGGTTCGGAGTCGGAAGACCGAGAGGATGAGAGATGAGATCCGGAATGGGATCCAGAATCCATGGTGGATACACTAGGTGAGACCATAGGTAAGGGAACCACGTCTGACGAGGCCAGAATGGGGCAATGAGGATCATTCTGCTCCCCAGCTGCCTGGCTTTCTGTAACAATTTCAACATCAGGGGTAGAGGAGGGTAAGCATAAAGCAGACCGGGAGGCCAAGCATGAACTAGAGAGTCTCTCGGGGACTTCCCGGAGGGGATCAGAGCCAAGTCGTTGCATTTCGTGTTTGAAGGAGAGGCAAAAAGATCACAACAAGGTCACCCCCATCGGGCAAATACTTGCTCTGCCACTCGGTGGTTGAGAGACCACTCATAAGGAGTCAGGATAGTACGACTGAGCCTGTCCGCTAAAATGTTGGACCATCCCAGAATGTGCGTTGCTATGAGAAAGTGGTTGGTGGAAATTGCCCATTCCCACACTCTCATGGCCTCGCGGCAAAGGGGGTAAGACCTGGTTCCCCCCTGCTTGTTGATGTACCAGACTACCGACATGTTGTCTGTCTGTACCACAATTGTCCCTACTGGAAGAGAGTTGTGTAGTGCTTGCAACGTCAAAAGCACCGCTCTCATCTCTAGGACGTTGATATGCAAAGAGGTCTCTACGTCGTTCCAAGTGCCTTGGACTGTTCTGCCTGAAAAATGCCCCCCACCCCAGGCGAGAAGCGTCCGTGGTCACTGTGTCGACTGGTGGAGGTAGTGAGAAGGGACGGCCCGTGTGGAGGTTGGGAGACTGGAGCCACCACAGGAGCAATTTTCTGCAAACCTTGCTTAAGGAAACGGGGTGAGACAGAGGGTTGCAAGACAGGGACCATTGTACCTGGAGGGTCCACTGTAGAACCCTCATGTTCATCCGGGCCAATGGTAGCAGAGGGATTGCAGCCACTATAGATCCTAGGGCCCTCAGAATCAATTCCGCCGAAGGAGTTTGCAGATGAAGAATGGCCTGCACGTGTAACATCAGGTTCCAAAGTCGATCTGGAATCCAGTCTTGCCCCTATAAAATCTAGCATCTGAGTAGGGATGAGAGAGGATTTGGTCATGTTGATGGTTAATCCTAATAGTGGAGCCAGACCGAGAAAACAGTCCCTGCCTGAGCAAAGTAGATGCCTTGTTGGGGCTGTGAGGAGCCAGTCGTCCAGGTATGGAAAGACCTGAATTCCCTGGAGTCTCAGGTGGGCCGCTACTACCGCTAGGACCTTGGTGAACACCCTGGGGGCTGAGGTGAGACCGAAGGGGAGGACCCTGAATTGAAAGTGACTGCCTCCCAGCCGGAAGTGGAGGAACCTCCTGGAACGCCTGTCCACTAGAACGTGATAGTACGCATCCTTGAGGTCTATAGAGCACATCCAATCGTCCTCCCGCAATAAGGGGAAGACGGATTGCAACGTGACCATTCGGAACTTTTGTTTGGGTACCGCCAGGTTTAGGAAAGAGAGGTCGAGGATGGACCTCAAGTTCCCCGTCTTTTTTGGCACCAGAAAGAACCTGGAGTAAAACCCTGATCCGACGATCTGGGGGGACGGGCTGGATGGCTCTTTTTTGTAGAAGCTGCTGAATTTCTGTAGCGGCCGCCTTCTTTTGACTGGGTGGGACATCGGGAAGGCTTCTGATTCTGGGGTTGGCTAAGAAGGGAATTGGGTAACTTCTGGATATAATGCGAAGCACCCAGCGATCTGTTGTTATGGACTCCCATTTTGCCAGGTGCTTTGAAAAACGCCCCCCGACTGCCTCCAGAGTGGAGCAGTCGGAAAACCCCTCAGGGGTTCTGCGTGGGCCTCTCAGAGAAAGGTTCTTTGGACCCAAAATTCCTCGGACCCCCTCTGCCTCTGGGGCGGCGTCCTCCCTGTCCTCCTCTGCCACGAGAGGACTGGTTGTCCTGAGCAGACTGAGATTGATGCGATTTTCGGAACCACATCTTCTTCTGACCCTTTTGGTTCTTGGAAAAGGACCTCTGGGGCACAGAGAAGCATACTCCGACGGCAGACAAGGTCTTCCCGTCTTTCTCGCTCTGGACAAGAGTGTCGCGAACGGTTTTGCTGAACAGTGCAGAACCATCAAAAGGGGCATTCGCGAATGACGCCTTAAAGGGTTCCGAGAAGTCACAGTGATGGAGCCAGGCCTGTCTCCTCATGACAAGCCTGACTCCGCCTGCTCTAGCGGCTCCCTCTGTAGCATGAGACAATAGCCGCATAGAGGTATTAGAGATAGAGCAGAGGGTGGCCATTCGGGAAGAGTACAAATCCTTGTCTCCCTCCGACATGGACCCCGGGGGGGAAGCAACGTATTCCTTAATTAGGTCCCGCTGCATCCTAATAACGTGTGCCATATAGTTCAAGGCCCTCATAGAGAAGGTCACTGAACTGAAGGCCTGCTTCCCAAGATGGTCCATCGCGCGAGACTCCTTGCTCGGAGGATGAACCGTGGGGCTCTCCTGAGCCAACTCTTTCTTAGTGGCTCCAGCCACCAACATGGCATCCACAGGGGGACCTCTGCTCCAATGTGATCTCTCTGCAGGAGGACTCAAAATTTTGTCTGGGCACTTGGGGATCGGCTCTACGGTGTCTGTTTCCTTCCAAGCCCTAGAGGATATGAGATCCACCAGGGGGTTGGGTGGAGGGGACACCCAAGAGGTAGATGGTCCTGCCTCGAACGCCTCAAGGAATACGGACTCGTCAGCGGAAGTCTTGGGGGCAGACCACCCACCTCTGATTTTGAGCATTTCCATGATGTCTCCAAAGGAGATATCCTCAGGGGGTGATCTCGGGGAGCCTTCCCCTTCATCCAAGTCAGTATCTTCTGTGAGACTCTCAGGGGAGTCTATGTGCCTCCTTTTGCACTTTGCCTTGTGGAGAATCTCCTCGGGGGGGCTGTCCGAGGAGTCCTCACGGGCTGTAACCTGTTCCACTGGAACTCCTAAAGGCGCTGAGGCAGGCTGCCCAGAGGGCCGGATGAGGGGAGCCAGGACCAGATGAGAAGGAGTGCAGGAGGGAGCCAACGCCAGAACCGGAGGCCTGGAAGCACTCGACAGTGCCCTCTCCACTGCAGCGAAAGCCGAGGGGGAGCCACTCTCAGACGGATCCGAGATCCGACTCCCACTCGGATCTGAAGCGGGGATCAGACCCGGCGCCAAGAACATCGGATCCAAAGGACCAGTGTGCTCTGACCGGGACGGAGCCGAAAGCACACCGAATCCCTCGGATCTGAAGCTCGGCCCACAGCTCCGAGAGGTCGGATCCGACAGACTCGAGGGAATAGTCGGAGCCGACGTGCCCAGCATGGCCGGCTCCGACCTACCCCCGGATCCAACGTGGCTCGGCTCCGAGCCCGGAATGCGGGTCGGAGAAGGAGCTATAGGAGCGAAAAAAGGGGTCGAGCTCCCCCCCAGAGGGGGGGAGGCAAAAGCACTCCCATCTGCATCTGGGCCTGGATGAATCTCCTCATCATCCGGTCCATATCCGCATTAGACATGCTAAAAGTGGACCTCGACGAGGCCACCGAGGCAGACCTGGAGTGTTGCCTTGATGACCTCGACGGGGACCGGATCACCTCCTCCTCGGGTCCCGGGGAGAAACAAGGGGATCAGATCCGAGGAGGAGATCGAGAAGACTTGGATGGGGAAGCCCTCTTGGCGGGCGGGGCCGATGAGTCCTCGGCCCGCCGCTTAAGGTGCTTCTCCCGCCGCTTC
Source organism: Protopterus annectens (assembly GCF_019279795.1). Taxonomy (NCBI): domain Eukaryota; kingdom Metazoa; phylum Chordata; order Ceratodontiformes; family Protopteridae; genus Protopterus; species Protopterus annectens. Next base: position 305,621,891 of record NC_056751.1, on the reverse strand, counting down.
TCTTTCCTGGCCTCCCTATCCTCCGGAGCCGAAGCGGGAGGTTGAGTCCTGGTCAGAGGAAGGGAGGCAGAGGTGACCGCTACCGGGGGGGTAGCGGGCACCGAAGCACAGGAGGCCGAAGCAGAGTCTGAGGGTAGAAGGCCCACCAGAACTAGCTTCGACCTTCGATCCTTAAGTGCCCTGGGGTTGAACGCCATGCAAATTGCGCACCCCGAAGAGAGGTGTTCAACCCCAAGGCACCTAATGCACCGAGTGTGGCCATCAGCCGGTGAAAGCTTGTGACCACACTCGGTGCATTTCGAAAAAATTGCCTTAGGTGCCTCCAACATACTGTAGGAAAGCACACTCACTAGGCCCCTAATTCAGTCACACACACACGCTATGACCAGCAGGGGAGGGAGAATTATACTTAAATTAAAACAAGTATTTTATATATATAAAAAGGAGAAAGGGTAAACCTATCACACACACAACCAGTCACTCAGAAGAAGAAAAAATACAAAAACTTTTTTCCTCACAAAATGCCAAGAGCTCTGAACCTAGCTGTTGCTTGAAGAGCGGCAAACTAGATCTGAGGTCAGTTAGGGCAGGCAGGGGATTATGGGTAAGGGGGAGGAGCTAGGAGCTCAGATCTATGCTATGTTAGAAGTTGCTGGCTCGGATCCGAGATCGGATCCGTATCCCACAGGTTGCTGACAAATGAAGTTCCTACTTCATATCACCTGGAATCCTTTTCGTCTCAGGTGAGCCGCAACCACTGCCATGCATTTGGTAAACACCCTGGGGGCTGTGGTGAGGCCAAAGGGCAGGGCTCTGAATTGGTAGTGACTGGCTCCCAGCCGGAAGCGGAGAAACCTCCTGGAGCGCCTGTTCATTTTGATATGATAGTACGCATCTTGAAGGTCTATAGAGCACATCCAATTGTCCTGACCCAGGAAGGGTAGAAAGGACTGAAGCGTGACCATCCGGAATTTCATCCTTTGAACAGAGTTGTTCAGCCTGCTGAGATCCAAAATAGGTCTCCAGTCCCCTGTCTTTTTTGGTACCAAAAAGAACTTGAAGTAGACTCCGGATCCTTGCTGGTCTGCTGGGACTGGCTGGATGGCTCTTTTTTCTAGCAGCTTTGAAATTTCTAGTGCTGCTTGATCCCTCAGACCGGGTGGAACGTCTGGAAGGGGCCCTTTTGGCAGTTGTGGGGTATGAATAAAGGGAATTTTGTAACCCTCGGATATGATCGACCGTATCCAATTGTCTTGTGTGAGGGAATGCCAGGCTTCTGGGTACAGTGATAGTCTTCCCCAGACTGCCTCCAAAGGTGGACAGTCGGGCAGCTCCTCAGGGGTGTTGGAAGGGTTTGTCAGAGAAGGATTCTCTGCTACCCTGATTCTGCGGACCCCCCCCTGCCCCTCGGGCGGCGTCTATTATTGTTCCCTCCTCTGCCTATGGAGGGAAGCTCACCATGTGCGTCAGGCAGTACTCCCTGGGGTTTGCAGAACCACATTTTCCCACCTTTCTGACCCTTAGGGTATGGTCTAGAAGGGGTAGAAAAATGGACTCCTACGGCAGAGAGAGTCTTGCCTTCCTGCTCGCACCTGGTCAATGTATCCTTCACTTGAGGTCCAAACAAGGCAGAACCATCAAAGGAGGTGTTAGTGAAGGACGCCTTGAAGGGGTCAGCAAAATTTCAAAGCCACATCCAGGCGTGTCTCCTTAGAGCAACACCCGTGCCTGTAGCTCAACTCGCTCCATCGGCTGCATAGGAAATGAGCCGCATGGAGGAATTGACAATAGAGTTTAGGGTCCCCAGCTGGGAGTTGATCTTTTCTCGAGACCCCGCAGCTGATGGGTCCTGTAAGGTATTACCCAGTTCCTTGAGAAGGTCTCTCTGGAGACGGGTGAAATGGCACAAATAATTCAGCGACCGCATAGCAAAGGTCGCTGAGGAAAACATCCGCTTGCCATACCTGTCCATAGTTCTAGATTCCTTATTAGGAGGATGGACAGGTACTGAAGGGTCAGCCAACTCCTTTTTAGTGGCCGCCGCCACCACCATGGCATCAACAGGGATGACCTTAGTTAGAAACTGCTTGTCAGAAGGGGCTGTAATAAATTTTGTAGGCCTCCGGGGAGTTGGTTCCATAGTATCTGGAGCCATCCACTCGTTTCAAGCCACCACATCCATGAGTGGGTCGGAAGGTGGAGACACCCAGGAGGTGGAAGGGCGAGAACCGAATGCATCCAGGTACACTGACTCGTCCTCAGAAGGGTTAAGGGCAGACCAGTTTCCCCTCTGCTTAAGAATCTCTAGGATGTCAGAAAATGAGACATCCTCAGAGGGGGACCTTGGGGACCCTTCTGAGTCATCCAAGTCAGTGTCCGATGTGACTGACTCAGGGGAGTCTACATGCTTCCTCTTGCATTTTCTCTTTCGAGGGGGCTCCCCTGAAGGATCAGGGGAGGCCTCGGAAGAGGAGGATACGCCCAATGGGGCTACCTGTAGCGGCGGTTCTCCACGCTCGGGAATCGAGAGAGTGGGTAGAGACAGAAGCAGGCACCATAGGGGAAGGAGCCAAAGGAGCCGACTGTGGAGCAGGCACAGGGGCCAGCACACTCCTCATGACCTCAACGGCACCCCCTATCAGGCAGGGAAGGGGGTCCCCACTCCGAAGAGACAAGGACTCCTCCTGGCACCGAGAGGGATGGCTCCGAGGCTGATGTCGGAGCCGAACTCACCTTCGCCGAAGCTCCGAGAGGGAGAACGGGGTCGGACAAGGGTCTGATGCCACTCGCCCCCTCGGAGCCAACGAGAGAGTCCCGGCACCCGGATCCCTCCAAGGATGGAACCAAGGAAGAGATTGGAGCTGACGAGGGAGCTGAAAGGGGTGGTATCGGCTCCGACGGTCCAGACCCCTACGATCTCCAGCTCCGAACTCATGGGAAGAGTCGGAGGAGGAATTGAAGAGGGAGTAGTGAAAGCCACTGCCTGATGAGGAGGGCTATGCAACATTTGGGCCAGTGCCTGTGACTTAAGTAGTCTGCTAACCACCCTCTCGAGGTCATGGTCCGACAGCCTGGAAGACCGAGAGGAATGAGACCTGTGACTCCGCTCCGATAACAAGGGAGACTTCAGAGCCGAATGGACCAATTCCAGGGAAGGAGACCTGGAACGCTTCTTGCTCGAAGACGGCTCCAACAGCAGAGTCGGAGCTGACTGAGGCCTCGAATCATCGGTTCCGGACGGAACCGATGCAGTGGTAGTAGTAGCACCGCTCGGCGACGGCTCCGAACATGGAGCCGACGGTTTGGCGGGCTTAGAAGGTTTACCCGAAGGCTTAGCCGGGGAACCTTCAGGCTTTAACAAGCCTCTCAAAATAAGTTTGTTTCTGCATTCCTGCAGGACTCTTGGGCTGAACGCATGGCAGACAGAACAAGAGTCCTGCAGGTGCAGAGGGCCCAAGCAATATACACAAGAAGTGTGACCATCTGTCAGAAACATCTTCTGACAGCATGAGTTACACTTCTTGAAGCCCGAGACCTTAGTGTCCTTAGACATCCTGAAAAAGGGATGACTGGCAGACAAGGACAACTAAGGGAGGTCTAGTCACAATCACCAAACACACACACACAAAAAAGTTGTAACAGACCAGAATAATATAACAAAACCCCACACTTATTAATACAATCTAACTAGGCACACACATGCAACTACAGACAAATAAGTATGGAAGAGGATTGGCCAAAGGCCTAACTATTAGGTGAGGGGAAAAAAATGTATCAAAACTACCTAAGAGGGAATCCTAAACAAGGATCCAAAGGGTAGTAACTATAAAACACTATCGCTAATATTTTAACCCAAAAAGCTGACTAAAACCAAGAAAAAATATTAATACAACCTGAGCCGGAAAAAAGACGCAACCTCGTAGCTGAAGCGGCAAACGAGATCTGGGTATATCATGCCTAGCATTATGGGACATAGGATAGCCTCAAGCTGGTAAAAATAGCTCTCGAGCTTTAGTAATAGGCCGAGTTGGAGCCGAGGTTCGGCTCCGAACCCATCCAGCAAGAATGAAGGCGAGATTGACAACTTAACATAGAGAAAGGGGAAGGAAAAGTAGGAGTTTGGTCTTTTTGGGATTTAGGATCACTAGGTTGCGAAAGAGCCATTGTTCAGTGGATAGTAGGGCCTGTTGGGTCAGGGAGTGTAGTTCAGGAATGTTATTTGAGATGGATATAAGTGTGGAGTCAATGGCATACTGAATAAGGGAGGATTCTTTGCATGAGGTGTAAAGATCATTGGTGAAAATGTTAAACAAAAGGGACCCCAAGATGGAGCCTTGGGGAACACCAGTGGAAATGGGAAGGAAAGGTGAGGAGTATGAGAGCCATTTGACAGACTGTTCCCTGCCAGATAGGTAACTATTAAACCAGGTAAGTGCGGAGGGAGATAGGGGGAGATTTGAGAGTTTGGATAGTAGTAGAGGATGAGAGAGAGTATCAAAGACTTTGGAGAGATCTAGAAATAGACAGGAAATTAGTTTATTGTTGTCTAGGGCCTCTGCAATGATATGAGTGAAGGAGAGGAGGGCTGCTGTGGTGAGGACGAAATCCATGTTGGGTAGGGGTAAGTAAGTGGTGTGTGAGGAGGTGATTGAGAAGCTGTGAGTGAAAAGATTTTTCTAATATCTTGGAGAGGGGGGACAGAATGGCAATGGGTCGGTAGTTTGAGGGGTCAGTGGAGTTTCCACCTTTATGAAGAGGGATAGTGAAGAAAGATTTCCAAAGGGTGGGGACAGTTGATTCCAGAATAGATCACTTAATTAGTATAGATATAGGATAGGCAATTGAGTCAGCAGCAAGTCTGAGGAATGTAGGAAATAGATTGTCATTAGAAGGAGAGCAAGGTTTTAGCTTGAGTAGTAGAGATTTGATGTAAGTAATGGGAACTGGCTCAAAAGATAAACAAAGTTGTGTTAGTGGGACTTGGAGGGGTGGGTGTCGAAGTACAGTTTGGCTTAGAGGTTACCAAATTTTGAATGGAAGAGATAAAGTGTTTATTCAGGAGGCTACCTGTTTCCTGAGAGGAAGAGTTAGGGTATGGGGAGGGATTAGAGGGCTTTCCAGGATAGAGGATGTTGTTGAGAGTTGACCAACATTTTTGAGGATTGGATTTGTTGTTAATCTGAGCAGAGCTATAGTACAACTTTTTGTCATTAGTTGTATGTTTTTTTGCAAGGTTCCTCAGTTGCCTGTATTTTTGAAGAAAATGTGGTTGTTTAGCTTTAGTCCAGGTTTTCCAAGCATGATTTCTTTGTTTCCTAAAGGACCTAGTATATTTGGAGAGCCAGGGAACATGGTTTGATTTTACTCTGATCTTCCTAGAGGGAGCTAAGGCATTTAGAGTATTCATGAAGATGCTATTGAAAGTGCTTACAGCATCATCTAGGGGGAGGTGTTTTAGGATGGACCAATCTATGCTGTGGAGAATGGAGTTAAATTGGGATGAACTGAAAGTAGATAGTTTTCGACAGTCTTTGATAAGGTGGGGTTTAGGAATATGGGAGTAGTGTCTTAAGATGGTGGTAGGGAGATGATCACAGAGGGAGTCAGGTAAGGTGGTGGGATTGTGGTATTGGTGGGGGGAATTGGTAAGAATCCAGTCTATGATGGAGCTGGAAGTGGAATTTTTATGGAAGCGAGTGGGATATGTTATAAGTTGGTAGAATAAATAAAACTCAAAAAAGGACCTAGTGTTCTGTACCATTAATGTTTATGGTTACATCAATGGGCCATAATTTAAAGGAATTCAGAAGTTAAGTTTTTGTAGCTCCTTAATGTGAAAGTTAATCAATTAAACTTCTTGAAACATCAAGTTTTTTTTATTTTAAAATTCTTTCAATAGCAAGAAGGTTATCACAACATTTGTCAACTTAATAATTAAATTTAAAGGGACCTACTTCAAACAAATGCACTTTACAGTTCCAATAGTTGTAATGAACAGACAATACTTATGAATGCAACATAATACAACATTCCACTTTACACAAGTTTGTCAAAATTGCTTAAACAGTTAAATGAAATCTCCTATACCATCTCAGTGTGGAAACTATTTCTCACAACATACTTCCTTTTTGTGGCTCTTGCTGCTGCTCACTCCCCCTCCACCAAGTTAAAATAGACATCCAGATTTATCAGTCTATATAACCAATTCCCATTATCTCTTTGGATGACTGTTGGGTGAACTCTTTTAGCTTATCCACTGCATCTTCAGCACATAGAAATGTCAAAAAAACGTTTGGCATGCAAACACTGAAAAAGAGATCTATGTTTTAAATTACATCTCTGAAACTCTTAAATAACATCCATAAGCTGTAGCTTGTATTGAAAAATTACAGTATAGTCATCAGAATCTTCATTCAACAGTCCAGTCACTACTGTAAAATCTATTTCCTGGCTGCCACAGCTGTCATGGTGCCTGCTCCTACTTAGTAGACACAAACTGCACCAAAATCAGTCTAGGTTTGCCATACCAACTTGTTGGTACATTCAACAGCAAACTTGGCACCATTACAATTCCGGGTGATGGTTTAGTAAAACATGCCCACTGTGCCATCTAGGATTTCACAAAATGAATTAAAGTCAATACATCTTTTCCTCCCAGAAACATTAAATTATCAGTTTCAACCACCCTCATATTCCTTCTCTGAATCCTGATCTCCACTGCAACCACTTTTTTTTGCTGCACATATTCCACTTGACCTTCCTGATTTTCCATCTTTTCACTTCAGCAAGCTGCTGTTAAATGGGCTTCATGGTGGCCTGCTTAGAAAATAAATTCAGCATCACTAATTTTAAACAAGCCTAGACTCTTCACATATTCAAGCAGTGCAAACATGTACCATAGATCCATTTTCACATTTTCCAAGTTGCTGGTTATCTCCTTTTTTAATTAAATCACCTCTTTATCATCACCTGACTGCCACTGCAGTAGTCAGCATCATTCTAGACGTCTGTCTGCATACATTCCTTCTTACATCCCCAATAATTCAACTTACAGTTCCATTTTCAGCCAGTGCCACTGTCACCTTCAGTCACCATTAATCATTCTGAACTGTTTTTAGAATCACCAAACATGTAACCTTAATTATGCTCACAAAATTGGGCCAAGAAAGACATGTAACCTTGTCAAGAACAGTGAAACTTCTTCCTGGATAAAAATGTCCATATTTGTTTTCCATCGAAAAGCAATTACTACTGCCTACAACACTTTAGCTATTGCATTCCTAAGCTACCAAGTAGCCTTATTATTTTCCTGTATGCGTTATCCTTGCTGGCTGCTAGCCATCAGCCCTTCTGTGATTGATTCACACATTCATTCCACTTAGGGTAAAAGTCAACTGTGGAAGACCATCAACCAGGTAGCCATCAGGGTTTTCTAATGGCACAAGTCTCCCCCTTTCAGATGACATACTTACTTGTGTGTGGGTCTGCTAAGGTTCATATTATATGATCAAACGCTATAAACAGTTAATGATATATTATTGAACCCAAATGCACGAAACCACAAATTTTCGAAGGAACCGATCATCATATTTTTTCCCAGGGAAAAAATTCACAGATCTAAAAAAAAAAAGTACAGGCAACATAAGGTGGGGGGCTTCACCCACCACATCCCCTGATGGGCAGCTGTGCCCCCCACCTTAAATATACCAACTCTGAGATCGCACCACAGTGAAGAAAACAGCAAAGTTTAGGGAACAGCCTAGTGAATTTTTTTCCCTGGGAAAAAATTTGCTGATCTGTTCCTTCGATATTCTGTGGTTTCGTGCATTTGGGTTCGACAAATGAGCATTTGCTATTTCTAGCGTTCGATCATGTAATAGGAACCCGGTCTGCTATGTCTTCCCCCCTCTGAGTATATTGCATGCTACTTCACATGACTACTTTGTACCCTAACTTAACAGAAGTCAGCACTGCAGCAAAGCAGATGACCTCCATCCCAAAATGAGCTGGTGTCCCACACTAAGTCTTACCCTCCTATATAAGTTAGTTTAGAGCCTGGGCATTTTCATCATAAAAGAAGTCCAATACCTTGCCATCAAATGTTCACCCAGTTGTAGATTCCTTAATCCCCATGCTGTTTACTCCAGACATAATTTCACTTTGTACTGATCAAATCAGCAAATAGCCTGCAATAGTTTGGTACTCCCAAGAGTACGGTTTCTCATCACTGTATGCTCTTTCCAACTCAACCAAACTTATGTAGGTTTTCCAAGTACTTCAATGATATCGCCCCCCATATAATTCATAGAGCATGGCTTTCTTGCATACATTCATCTGTCATCTCAGTATGCCTTCTAAATGGCATGGATACCTAATACTCCAAAAGCATCGACTCTTTTGGTATTTTTCTTCCAGGTGAGTTTTCCCTTAATTTTTTTAATACTGCATAGGTCCTCATAGCTTTAGAATACATTGCCCATATTTCCATTTAGCAGACAATATTTCAGTTCAGTTTTTCATCAACACTCTCTCCTTGCACAGACATTCCTTTTGAAATTATTACACCCTATCCCACTACTTCTTTCAATGTCACACATTATGAAGTCTTCAGGGAATTCATCTGAAATCCTTAACTCTTATTCAAAAGGAGCAGGTACTGCTTCAGGTAGCCTTCTCTGAACTTAATGCCCACCACCAATGTAATTTTTTTCCCCTAATACCCACGTGCTATCTCCAGTTATAGGTTCACGACAAACATATATCCACAGAAGTATCGAACACTTATAGGGCATTTCTGGTTTGCCCTCTGTGGTAAGACTACTGGGGAAAGGGCTATACTATGTAAATAGATTTACTATAGCAGATTTCTCAACTGAAAAGTGCCACATCTCCATTATGCACACTAAGATGTTTTCAGTTAGTGGGTCTGTGGCCATCATTCCACTGGAATTTTATATTACGAGACACAAATCAAATTTCAAACCAATTTCTAGCATAACTAGTCTGAATCTGTACTGAGATTATCACAGCAAAATACATTGCTGTATTTATGGAAGATTTCCTTCTCTGTATATATTCCCTCCAATAACTTAATTAATTTTAAAGGTCTCAGAATATAGAAAAAAATGTGTTATGTCTTCTTACACAACATGGAGACTTGGTGAAAAGTCTGGACAAAAAAATCATTTTTCATATGTAGGCTAACTCACTAAATTATATTGTGGAAATGCAAAAATGCAATTCTAATCAAAATGGTCACTTCTTCTTTTGAATACAATCCATTCTTTGCCCTGAAATAAAAAAAAAAAAAAAATTCTTAACCCTACCACACCCCACCTTACTCATGTGGGATAATCCTAACCCCAACCCTAAACAGAGAACTAAGCACGCTTTCTGTAACAGTAGCACAATTCAAACAAATTATGTCTATTTTTTTTGTTTGTTTTGTTTTACCTTAACTGAATAAATGTGAGGTAATGATATGTGGATGTGACAAGTAGTTACACACACCAATACAGTTTAGAATGTTGCCATTTAATGCGTTAAAATTTCAAGTAGAATACAGATGATGACTAGCTATTTACTGATGAATTATAAAAAAAGCATGGTACAACATATATGATGTATAGTATATATTTTTTATAATGATTTATATTCTTAGAAGACACAAACAAATAGTCTATTAACATTTTTTTAGGATTCTTTACTGTTGCAGTAATAAGGTGACTGCAACGACTACACAGGACTGAGTTTGTTTTTTTTAAAGATTTAAGTGGTATTCGATCTATTTACTAACAGTCTTGCAAAGAAAAAGAGAAGTACTATTAAGAAAACACCACAGGACCTTTTCCTTATTTGATTTCATCTCTGTTTTCTGGTAAAGGAAAAATGTTTAATATTGCATGTTATTATCATGATGAAGGTAAACATTGTATTTACCATGATCCTTTCTGCTGCATTATAAAAATAATATTTTTCATATTTTTTTAGAATTTATGAATGGATGTGGAAGCAAGAGTAACTATGTACTATACACTACCCATGATGGCAGGAAAAATGGCACAGAAAGGAGGTGGGCAACATATAGATATCTTCAGCTATATAGTTTGTTTCGTCCTACAGTTAAGAATACTTATCAATATTTGTAGATTAATGCTAATACTTCAAGAATGGTTACATCAGTTTAATGAAAGAAGGTATCAGCTGTTAGCTGATATGAATGCATGTGCTGTGAAACAATCTATGTCAGATATTCTTTTCCTGATGTAATGACGATTTTGTAAAAAGTTATGTTAAAATGTTATATTTTGTTATATTTGCTTTAACATATTTACAGCACAGTGGTACCTCCATGTGTTTCTGAGTTACATGTTACTAAAACCTACAGGCATCAAACATTACTTGTTCATATTTGTATTAATAATCCCCAAACCATGTTATATACAAAGTATTAAAATATTTCATCTTTACGTTTAAACAATGGCAAACATAAATGCATTGATAACTGACCTTGGTGCATATAAAAAGATATTAATTGCTGTTCATATATTTATTTATACTGTCATAAATTTCATGTTTTTTTAAATAGCCCAACAACCAGGTAGCACAGATAGAACTACTTAGTTTCATATGAAAACTTTCAACTGGATGAATAAAATGCTGCTGACAATGTGTGTATAATTTGAGTTGTTGCTGACATATTATAATATTACAAACTTAATAGTTACTGTGTTTACTGTGAATTATAAAACCCAGTTTAAGTCATAACATAATGAATACTACCACTATAAAAATAGTTTGTGCTAAAGAGTTTGCCATTTACACTTCTTTAACAACCCCTATGGTTCCAGAGATATGTATGTTTGTTTGAAATGTGAGGACATAATTTGATTCTATCAAAAAGTTTTGGCTCTGCCCATTGGAAACTACAGTACAAACTTCCAGTGCTCTACTGGAGGGAATGAATTAAGAATACAAGAGCGTAGGTATGCACTCAAATGTTCATAGGACGGTAGTAAAAATATCACAAAAGAGAGGCAGGAACATGCGTATAACCTTAGCTATACATCTTTTTTCATTATCAATATTTGTAGATTAACAGTGACATCTCAACAATGGTACCTTGGTGACATGGACAAGATAGCATGTGGAAGATGATAGGATTTGCTATTCATGTGCAGTTTGTCCATCACGGTGGGATGCTCAAGGTTGAGTAACTGAAAAGTTTTTTATGAAAGTCTATGAAAACATATGTAATATTTCCATATTTCACTAATAATGCAAACATGTAGTGTGACACTGCAATGTTAGAGGGAACCTATGCTAGCAGTGGGTGTTTTGCAGAAAACTGTAGTAAAAGAAGTTGTATAATATAATAACATCTGGAGATATAACTTGAGCAAGTTATTAATAACTGCAACATTCTAACATTGTAGCTAATATGAATGGTAGATTGTGCCTTAGAGAGTAAGGTGGCTTCTGCAAGCTGACAAGATATGGTATTGTAAAGCAGTGAAAGAATCGCTGTGGAATGACAGGGCTTGAGATATTAAAGAGCATTTGCAAATAATTATGAATGATATGACATTTTTCCATATTTACATTAATACAAAAATGAAGTATGACAGTCTCATGATGGGGAGACCTATTCCACCGGTGACTAAGTGTCTAAAATATGGTAGGTAATATATTTACTTGGGGAAATCAATCATTAATAGCAGTAATACATTCATATCAGAAAGAATATCACAAAAGCTGTGCACCCTACATGCAAACAAATACTTCAGTCATAAATGCAAAACAAATAAAAGCACACAGGTTTGACGCTATTACCCGCCATCTAACAATCATGGATTTGTAGATTAATTCTGTTTGAAATACTGGCTAAATATTGCATGCACATTTTGTGCAATATCACAAAACAACAACATGTATCTCAATCTTATCATACATCGTCAGAAAGCTGCAGAAGAAATGAAATGATTGCTCACTGATACCTGAAATCTATCTTGTAAAATTATAAAGGTATAACCTTTTTTTGACAATGGTAGTAGTCATTTTAACAAAAAATATCAGTTTACTTCATAAATCTGTAATTCTAAACAGCACCATAATATGAACTTGTGGCAGTATAACTGTTTTCATGTTTTACATTACTTCTTTGTAAACTGCATCATTTCAGATGTTGCATATTATATGAAGCATGTTTTCAAATTAGAATTTTGAAGAAAACCCCTCAGGAAGCCAGTCAGTTCCTGGATTCAAAGACTTCAGTACGCACTGGGATTAATTAGCCTTCTGTTGCTTAGGACTCAGTGAGTTACATCTTCATTTTCGGGATTAGTGTTAGCCCTTGAAAGATATACATTTTCACTTTATTGCCAGTATATTATAATTATCATTATCAACAAAAGTCTAAATTTAGATTATGGATATGTAACATGAGAAGTCAAAGTCCTTCTACAGTGTGATTTACCTAATGCAACCATTGGCAATTACACCTACCCAAAGAGAATTAAATTTTAATTCTGGTTTTATAAATTATTGCTTTCATAGGAATGCAAAAATACTGCACATGTGGAAAGTAGAACACTGCTCATTCCCATAAAAAATCATATATCCTTTATATATAAATATTTTCTCATCCAAAGTTCATAGTCCAAAGTTTATAAATACTTAAGAACAAACATTTTTGTTGAGAACTCCATGGTAACACCTTCAATTTTATATATATATATATATATATATATATATATATATATATATATATATATAAATATATCTATCTGAAAGTCATATGGTCTTAAGAATGGTTAGATCTTCATTACAGCCAGTATTAGAAGCAAGATGAAATGACAGACTGCAGAGTAAATACAGCTCCAGTATATTGTATTCCATAATTTAGTTCATATACAGCTCTTGACTCCATCAAGGTTTTCTGCTACAGGTGTAATGAACCAGCTCTGGACCTGAAAAGGAAATGCAATATCAGTACAAACTAAAAAGATCTTTCTGTCAACAAAGCAGGTTCTGTCACAAGATAGAAAATGAAATGCTAAGAGTTACAATTTACTGGAACAAGTTTTCCTGTCTTCTAGTTTTCCAACTAAACTAACATTTGGAAAAAAGTCAATACATTGCAAAGTTCAGGACAAAAAGAAGTTATGTACCTACCATAACATTTCATGTTAGTGGTCTTCATCTCGCCTTTTCTTGCTTGTTGGGATCGGAGCTGACCCTTGGCTCCGACTCGGCCATCTTCTATAGCTCGAGAGCTGTTTACTGGCTCGAGGCTACCCCTTATCCCATGATGCCTAGTGCTAGCTACCCAGAACTCGTTTGTAATAGCTAACCCCAGACATAGCAAGAATAATCTGACCAAACTAACAGGTTGGGCATATCTGTTATACTCTCTAAGTCAGTAGAGGAAACAAACCAGAAAATACTCAGCCAGTGAAACCTAAACTCCTCTTGGTCCAATAGGACAGGGGGATGGAGGGGGGGACACAAGAAAGAAGGCGAGATGAAGACAACTAACATGGAATGTTATAGTAGGTACATAACTTCTTTATGTTAAGTTGTCTATCTCGCCTTTGTTTCTTGCTTGTTGGGACAGCATCCCTAGCACCTATGATCCTGGGTGGCTCATTGGAACAGACTCTTCAGAACAGTGGAACCAAAGTTAGCTCTATTCCTGGAGGCCATGTCTAACTTGTAAAGAGAAATAAAGGTATGCGGATTTGCCCATGTGGCTGCGGCACAAATAGAGTCCATGGGCAACCTAGACTGGAAGGCTACAGAAGTGGCCAAAGCCCTAGTAGAATGGCCTTTTGGTTTGGAAGACAATTCTTTGTTTCTTAGTTGATAGATGAAGGTGATAATGTGAGACAACCACCTGGACAGGGTCACTTTGGAAACTGGAAGACCCTGTTTACCCCTAGCATAGGAAAGGAAGAGTTGGTCCGACTTCCTTATAGCCTTCGTTCTATGCAGGTAAAAACGCAGTTGTCTATGAACATCCAAAAGGTGTAACTTGTATTCTGCCTTGTTGGTGTAGTTAGGGAAAAATACTGGAAGGTCTATGGATTTGTTGAGATTATTTTCTGAGCACACTTTAGGAAGGAAGGATGGATTAGTTCTCAGTGCAACCCTATCCTTGTGAAAGACTAAGTACGGAGAACGAACGCTTAGTGCTTGAAGTTCCGATACATGCCTGGCTGAGGTAATAGCTACCAGAAAGAGAGTTTTCCAAGAAAGAAACTTAAGGGAGCAGGAAGCTGCCGATTCAAAAGGGGGCATAATCAAGGAGGTTAGTACCAAATTAAGGTCCCAAGGAGGAGGGGGATCTCTCACTGGGGACCTAAGGAGAGTAGTCCCTCTGAGAAAGGCTTTACACAGCTTATGAGACATGATATTTAGATTAGAAAAGCCAACATGATAGTTAGATATGGCTGCTAGTTGAACCATGATTGTGGCAGAAGTGGACCCAGAGAGAAAAAGCTCAGTTAGGAATTCCAAGATCTCGTGAACTGGGGCCGAAAAGGGATCTATGTTCCTAGCCTCTGCCCAATAAGAGAAACGTTTCCATTTGCTAGCATACGTCTTCCTAGTAGCTAATTTGTGAGAGGATACAATAATTTCACGCACAGCCGGGGAAATTCTGGGAAGCCTGGCTAGGGTTGGAATTGGATCAACCAAGCTGTGAGCTGGAGTGTCTGGAGGGATCGATGCAGCTCTCCTGACTGATGAATCAGCAGTTCTGGAATAGGATCCAGGGTCCAGGTCTGCTCGAGGAGGTAACGGTGCAGGAATGGAAACCAAATCTGTCGAGGCCAGTAAGGAGCAATGAGGATCATTTTGCAACCCAACAATATCGCTTTCTGTATGAGTTTGGGTATAAGAGGAAAAGGCGGGAAGGCATGAAGAGTCCCTGAGGCCAATCGTGGACTAGAGCATCTCTGGGAGGGTGACCGGGAAGTGGTAGAAGGGGGAAATAGTTGCTGCATTTGGTGTTGAAGGGGGCTGCAAACAGATTGCAGCAAGGCTGTCCCCATTTGCGGAAGATGAGATCCGCAACTACCTGATTCAGAGACCAATCGTGAGGCATGAGAATAGCTCTGCTGAGCCTGTCCGTTATGACGTTGGACTTCCCAGGGATGTGCATTGCAATCAGAAATCGTTGGGAGGAAATCGCCCACTGCCAGAGTCTGAGTGCTTCTCGACATAGGGGGTAGGACCTGGTTCCGCCCTGCTTGTTGATGTACCACACTACTGACATGTTGTCCGTCTGAATTGCAATGGTCCCAGGAGGGAGGGAGTCCTGAAGTGCTTGCAACACTAGTAGCACGGCTCTCATCTCCAAGACATTTATGTGCAGATGGTACTCGTGAGGCTGCCATGTGCCTTGGACTGTCCTGCCCTAATAATGCCCCCCCACCCCATCAGTGAGGCGTCCGTGGTCACTGTGGCAACCGGAGGGGGTTGGATGAATGGTCTGCCCTGAGACACTAGTGGGGAGACCATCCACCAGGAAAGGTGTCTTTTGCAAGTTTTTGTACTCATGATCATGTGAGACATGGGCAGCTATTGAAAGGACCACTGTGTGAAGAGAAGCCACTGAAGGATTCTCATGTGAAAATGGGCTAGAGGTATCAGAAGAACTGCCACCGCCATAGAACCCAGAGTTTGAAGGACCGACCAGACTTGTACCTTTTTGCATTGCATGAGAATATGAACTTACTGCCGAAATGTGGCCACACTGTCCGGCGGTTGTCTTGCGGACATACTTTTTGTATCTAGAGCTGCTCCTATATAGGTAATAGATTGACAGGGCAACAAGGCAGATTTTTTGAAATTTATAGCAATGCCTAACTGGGCACAAATTGTGATTGTATAGTCCCTGGCTTGAAGAAGTTGATGCCTGGTAGTAGCAGTAAGGAGCCAGTCGTCTAGATAAGGAAACACCTGGAATCCTTGACGTCTCAGGTGAGCCATGACCACTGCCATACATTTGGTGAACACCCTGGGGGCTGTGGTGAGACCAAAGGGCAGAGCTCTGAACTAATAATGACTGGCTCCCAGCCAGAAGCGAAGGAATCTCCTGGAGTGCCTGTCCATCTTGATGTGATAGTACTCATCCTGGAGATCTATTGAGCACATCCAATTGTCCTGACCCAAAAAGGGTAGAATGGACTAAAGCATGACCATCCGAAACCTTGTTCTTTGAACAGACTTGTTTAGTCTGCTAAGATCCAAAATTAGTCTCCAGTCCCCTGTCTTTTTTGGTACCAAAAACAACCATGAGTAAGTTCTGGATCCGATTTGGTCTGCCGGGACTTCCTGGATGACTCTTTTTTTCTAGCAGTCTTGAAATTTCTATGACTTCTTGGGCCCTCAGATTGGGTGGAACATCTGGGGGGGGGATTTGCTTGATGATAGGGGGGATTGGAAGAAGGGAATTACATAGCCTCTGGATATGACTGAGTGTACCCATTTGTCTTGTGTAATGTCTTGCCAGGCTTTTGGGTACATTGAAAGTCTTCCCCGACTGCCTCCAGAAGTGGGCAGTCGGGCAACCCTTCAGGGATGCTGGAAGGGCTTGTCAGAGAAAGATTTTCTGCTGCCCTGGTTCTGCGGACCCCCTCTGCCTCGAGGGCGGCGTCTGTTGTTATTTCCTCCTCTGCCCCTGGAGGAAAACTCACTACGTGTATCAGACGAGGCTCCCTGGGATTTCTGAAACCACATTTTTCCACTCTTCTGACCTTTGGGATATGGTCTGGAAGGAGTGGAAAAACAGACTCCCACGGCAGAGAGAGAGTCTTGCCTTCCTGTTCACACCTAGTGAGAGTGTCCTTCACCTGTGGTCCAAAGAGAAATGAACCGTCAAAGGGGGTGTTGGTGAATGACGCTCTAAAGGGCTCCGCAAAATTACACAGCCACATCCATGTGTGTCTCCTAAGGGCCACGCCTGTACCTGTGGCTCTACTCGCACCATCGGCTGCATGAAATGAGCCTCATGGAGGAGTTAACCACTGAATTAAGGGTCACCAGCTGAGAAGCTACTTTAGCTTGAACCCCTCCAGCTGATGGATCCTGGAGGGTATCTCCAAGCTCTTTTAGGAGATTCCTCTGAAGCCTGGTAAAATGGCATAAGTAATTCAGTGACCTCATGGAGAAGGTTGCTGAAGCAAACATTCACTTCCCATATCTGTCCATAGTCCTAGACTCCTTGTTAGGAGGATGGACAGAGGAAGAAGTTTACGCTAATTCCTTTTTAGTGGCCGCTGCTATTACCATGGCATCCACGGGAACACCCTTGGTAAGGAACTGTTTGTCAGGGGGTGCAGTGATAAACTTGCCGGGCCTTCTCGGGGTTGGTTCCACTGTATCCGGGGCTGACCAAGCCCTTTGAGCCACCACAGACATTAGTGGATCGAAGGGCGGAGACACCCAGGAGGTGGAAGGCCGGGAACCAAACACATCCAGGAATACGGATTCATCCTCAGTAGGGGCTAGGGCAGTCCAGTTCCCCCTCTGCCTAAGCATTTCTAGGATGTCCAAAAAGGAAACATCTTCAGAGGGGGATCTTGGGGACCCTTCCGATTCATCCAAATCCGTATCCGAAGTGACAGACTCAGAGGAGTCAATGTGCTTCCTCTTGCACTTTCTCTTCTGAGGGGCCTCCTCTGAATGATCAGGGGAGGCCTCGGAAGAAGAGGAAACACCCAGTGGGGTGCTCTGGAGTGTCAGTTCTCCATGCTTGAGGTCTGGAGGAGAGACAGAGGTTGACGCAGGCACTACAGGGGATGGAGCCAGTGGGGTCGAACATGGTGCTGACTATGGGGCCAGTACACTCCTCATGACATCGAAGGCATCCCTGCCATGATGCAAAGAAGGCTCTGGCTCCAAGGAAACTGGAATCCTTCTCTGCACTGAGGGGGACGGCTCCGAGGCCGATGTAGGAGCTGAGCTCACCTGTGCTGAAGCTCCGCGAGGGAGAACGGGGTCGGACAAGGGTCTGATGCCACTCGCCCCCGCGGAGCCGACAAGGGAGTCTCGGCACCCAGATCCTTTGACCGAAGGCACCATCGAGGGGATCGGAGCTGATGACAGAACCACAGGGGGAAAAGTTATCGATGCCGACAGATCCACGATTCGAACCCCAACAAACTCCGGCTCTAAACTCAGAGGAGTTGGAGGAGGAACATCAATGGAAGCGGGCGGAGCCGACACCTGTTGAGGAAGGCTGGATAACATTTTGGCCAGTGCCTGCGACTTCAACAACCTACTGACCACTCTCGCCACATCATGGTCCGAGAGTCTAGAGGACCGAGAGGAGTGGGAGGATCTGTGACTGCGGTCACTCTGCAACAGGGGAGACCGAGGGGCCGAATGTATCGACTCTAGAGACTGGGACCTCGGTCTCTTGTGGGTCTGAGATGGCTCCGAAGATGCTGGTGGAGCCGATTGGGAGGCAGCCTCCTCGGTTCCAGCCGGAACCGAAGTAGTCGGTAATGTTTGGGCCAATGACGGCTCCGAGCTGGGAGCCAACTACTTGGTCGGTTTAGGAGATTTCACCAGCTGAGCCTTGGCCGGTGAATCCTGGGGCTTAAGAAGACCCCTTAAAATCAGCTTATTTTTGCGCTTCTGCAGAACCCTTGGGCTGAATGCGTGGCATACAGAACAAGAGTCCTGCAGGTGCACTGCGCCTAAGCAATAGACGCAAGAAGTGTGCCCATCTGTCAGAGACATTTTCTGACAGCATGAGTCACACTTCTTGACTCCAGACACTTTGGATTCTTTGGACATATCTAGTCCTACACAGAAAGTCTTTGGTCAAAGGCCCAACAACAAAAAACTACACACACTAATCTACCAAAAACACAACAACACACAGTCAAGAAGTTTTTTTTTTTTTTTTAATAGAAAGCCTCTAACTTAAACGGCTACCTATGAAGTAAAAGAGAAGACTAAAACTAAAGATAAAACGCTACAATAAGTAGAGATAGGAAAGGGGAAGAACTCTCTAACTTAAATGAGTTCTAAAGGAAAAATACAACAACACAAACTACAACAAACTAATTAACGATAATGTCGAAAGACGAAACTATCAAAAAAAAGAAACCCTAATTCGCTAGAAAAGTATTAAACTAACTTACAAGAGCCTGAGCCAGTAAGAACGAACCTTGAAACTGAAGCGGCATACGAGATCTGGGTAGCTAGCGCTAGGCATCATGGAATAAGGAGTAGCCTCGAGCCAGTAAACCGCTCTCGAGCTATAGAAGATGGCCGAGTCGAAGCACAGGGTCGGCTCCGATGCCAACAAGCAAGAAACAAAGGCGAAATAGACAACTTAACATTAAATGTTCTGAAGCAGGTACTTTGCAAAGTTTTTTTTAACAATATAATCACTTTATTAACACTGCATTGCCATTATTACATATTGTTCATAGGTAGGTACTAGGCTATCGGCCCTGGGGCCTATACAAGCCCAGCTAAAAATGTACCCTGGCTTTTGCCACCCAAGAAAATGATTTTCCTGTACCACTGTTGAGCAGAGCCACAGAAGTGATCCCCAGGGTGAATTTCCTATTTCCCATCCAATCATCAAGTTTTTTCTTGAAGAGTGCTAATGAGGAGCTTTGTTTGATATAGACAGGTAAAGACAAAAAAGAGAGCGGATTTGTAGAACTAAACTCCTTTATTGGTAAGCGCTTTCATTGGCAAAAGGTAAGCCAACTTCTTCAGACCATCGAAAAGCATACAAGATACAATCCCATGTGAAAAGGAATGCCTTTTATACACAGTGTTAGTCTAATCAAGCAATCAATTAAGTAAAAAACAATCAACAATAAAAAACCACAAGTAACCATTTGTTTGCTGAACCAGAGATTTGTTTTACATAGGTTTTTCTAAAATCAGTAAACCTTAGACAATAAACTTTCTCAAGCCTAATTTATCTCAATATTAAAAATATCAAATCATCCAGCCTTGTGATGGTAACATATTTACTTTAAAATTACTAAATGTTTAAAACCATGTATATTAAAAGATCCTAAATGGATCTATTTATTCAAAAAGGCTTGAAATGCTTATCTAGCTAAGGCTTTTATTTTGAGTAAACATTTGATAGATACATATTAATTTAAACCCGGCATAATATAAGCCATGGTACGGATCTGCCATGCCAATTCTCTTTCCTCGAGTTTAAGTTGCCATGGGCCACCCCTGCTGCTACGGTCTACTTTTTGCAAGACAATAAAACTGAACTAATGGTCTGGGTGTTTTATTATATGCCTCAAGGAAATGTTCTTAAAAAGAGCTTATCCTTTACCCTTAATCGATCAAGTGATGGAAGAGGTACGTAATAAAAGATCAATAGGGTATTTTCAACCTTTGGTACAAGAAAAACACGTTTACACAACCCCACCAGTGGGGAATGTTATTAACATTTCCCACGGAAAAGAAAAGTTATTGAATGGGGCAACTAGTTTTTTAACAACCTATTCCCTAGATGCAAGCAGCATTAGGGAGATTATATGTAAAAATTGGTCTTTAATACAACAGGATAACGAATTAGTCAAAATGTTGGGCACAACACCAGCTGTAACATACAGAAGAGGTCTCAATTTGAAAAATTTGGTTGAGAGACCGAAAAAAAGCTTTAAGAGGCCAAACTGGTATGTTTAAATGTGGAAGATGTGCCCAATGTAAACATATTAAAGTGACTAATAAGGTTAACATCAGAGATAAGACCTATCAAATTTGGGGTAGACATACATGTGATTCCCAAGGGTTAGTATATGGGGCTGTCTGCAACCAATGCAAAGGTTACTATATTGGAAAAACAGAACGAAAGCTCAAGCAAAGAATATACGAGCATCAATATAGCATTGATAGGTAGATCAGTACAAATGCCCTAGCAAGGTTGTGGTTTTTTTATTGTTGATTGTTTTTTACTTAATTAACTGATTGCTTGATTAGACTAACACTGTGTATAAAAGGCATTCCTTTTCACATGGGATTGTATCTTGTATGTTTTTCGATGGTCTGAAGAAGTTGGCTTACCTTTTGCCAACGAAAGCGCTTACCAATAAAGGAGTTTAGTTCTACAAATCTGCTCTCTTTTTTGTTTTCACTAGTTTTGTTTTTTTGTTAGCACGTATGATATAGATAGGTAGTTTATTCCAGAGTATGGGAAGTAATCATCATACATGGTGCACTTGTTTTTTTCAATGCTCACTGCTCTTACAACCATTTTAAAGTTGCAGGTTTATTCAGTATTGATAAACTAGCCTTAAGTCATACAATAAGTGCTTACATTTAACTTTCAATAATTTTCCATTTTTCTGATGTTTTTTGGCCATTTTTTCTACAACCATGTCCAAAACGAAGACAACAGACACTACTGAGCTTCAAAGACTTGATATGCAAAAAATAGGGTCAGCGTTAACAGAACTGAAGGGAGGAAGCCATCAACTAATTACAAGACATCTGCACAGTACGGATGAGCAGCATGTTATTGTGTGCCAGGCAGGTAGTTGGTGCACAATACATAAACAATCAAGCTACAATTTAGAAATAATAGCGGTAATACATTAAATAATGATACTGTTCACCAGTACTATCTAAAAAAAAATATGTTACACCACAATTATCATGGTAAAAGTCCAGTTTACCTCTACAGAAGCATAGCTGTTGATCAAAGGGAGAACAGTGCCAGACTGCAGCCCCTGCCACCCATCTAATACTGATAAAATCAATGTCAATAATGGCCATTAACATGGCAGGACTGCATAATTTTAGTAGGAAAGCTCAGACAAAACATGAATGAGCACTTCTACACAGCAACGGGAATTAGGACAATACAGGTAAGTACATTTCTGAACTACATTGCCTATTCCTGCATACTGGCTTAGCAGCAATGGTCTACATTGCACAAATCTGCATGTTCATGTTTCCACAGTGCAGCGCTCTACCCAAATGTAAAGCTATGCCAATAAGCATGCAAACACCTATTTGTGTAAGGTGCACACTGCAGGTAGCTGTTACTGCAGTGTAACTCTGCTCCCAAATGTATTGCTTCATGATTACACAGGCACCGCTCTGAACACTACATGATGGTTCCTGTATGCTGTACAATATAGCCGTGCTCCCGAATATATCGATATTTGGGCAACAGTATTGCCTGCTCAGATTCCTCAGTGTAAACATATAACATGTCTGCAATGAACCCTTAACACAACTGTAAAACTCCTACAAGTTTTGCTCCTGCAGGGTGAGCAATATCTTCTAAGATTAGCAATGCAGTACAGTGTTACAGTATGAACGGTTAATGAATTGCATCCCATAGACCTAGATTTGATGCACTCAGTTATCATCTGCATATTGAGTCACTCTTTAGTCAGTCAGAACATTACTGAAACTTGTAATTTGGACCTTCACATATAATATCCTAAGGAACATTACACAAAGGAAAGCTTATAGTGGCAGTATCTGAAGAAATGACCAAAGTCTGACTTGGTAGATTATAATCTCATAACCTATTTCGCAGGCCTTCATTATTTCAGAAATAAGTGAAGAGGTCATACGGTGATTGAGGAATGTCTTTCCAAACAGGCTCATTCAAGTAAAGCTATGTATATTCCTATCACACACTACCTCCATCAAAGAATGTATATCTCTGGGTTCAATTTCTATCACTGTTGCTTTTCAACATATTCATCAACACCCCCTGCTATGACCTATACACACACACACACACATATATATATATATATATATATATATATATATATATATATATATATATATGGGTCCTAGTTGCTATATTGCAAGTACGTTAAATCAAAACATACTACAGCGAACTCAATTTCGTGAAAGTCCATTTTAGCAAAAATAAACTTTTGCAAAAAAAAGAGAGGAAAAAAAAGACACGCATTTTGCATGTAGATTTAGTTGTACATTAATGTACTGTTGATTGTACAACTAAGCAAAGTGTTGCTTAAAGCGTGGTACAGCGGAGGTAAGGGAATACTCCCTTTTCCTCACTGTAGTGCAATCTCGGAGTGAGAATACTGAAGTGGGGGTGTGGGGGGGCACAACCCTCCACATGGGGGGTGCAGGGGTGCTTGCCCCCCTGCATAAACGTGAGTAGTGTTTTATTTTTGTAGGTTTTTCATCTTTTTGTTTTCTTTTGCGAAAGTGCATTTTTGCTGAAATGCACTTTTTGGAAAGTGATTTCGCTGTAGTATGTTTTGATTTAACGTACTCTCAATGTAGCAACATAGATCCATATATATATATATATATATATATATATATATATATGTTTTAAAAAAATTATATATATATATATATATATACATATATATATATATATATATATATATATATAAAGCTGAAGGCCAACTGCTGACCCTGTAGAACCTCAGGGATGCATCTGCATGAGGTGGCAAGAAAATACTGGAGATTTTTTAATCACTTTGGTTGTATATATAGTTCCTTCCACAAAGGGACCAGCCTACATTCAGCCAAAATTAATGATTAGGAAGGGATTAAGGCTTTAGGAAGCAGTCCAGTGTTTGTATCCTTGGCAAGATACAACCTGTAGGGTACTGCAGCAGTGAGAATGCTGAACATCAGATATTAAATAAATATACAAAGCCAAGTATTCCAAAATGGATCCCTGACAACAGCAAAAGTTGTTCTTTCCCTCTGCATGTCATAGTCACTGGTCATGGATCATCTGTGATAAGGCATGCCTATCAAACTGGAGCAGGACTCACAGACTGTGACCTATCCGTGAACCTAAAGAAAACAGAAAGTGATCCTCTGGGAGGTTTCCATTGTTTTGTTGCTCAAAACATACAGATGTACCCATGCTGCAGATGAGGAACATTTATTTGCACTTGGGGTGGCCGAAGAATATGAATGTTACTAGTACCTGCAGTTAGCATAAAGAGACAGTCTGCAAAATGTTCAGATGTGCCACCTGTCACACCTACCTAGATATTCTACACATGAAAGGCATATGTATTGGAGAGAAAATATTCTTCCTGTGAAATATATAGTCTGGTTCTGCAGAAGGTTTGGTGATCTACCTAGACCTTCTTAGAAAATGACTGTGAGATTGCTAATAAAAACTGAAAAGTAAAAAAAAATGCATTGAGCTTAATTTTCTCAAAAATACATACAGTTAATCAAATATTTTTTCTGAACTACAAACACAGTTTATGCATGAGATCTTAGAAGAGAAAATGGAAATGGGTTCTATATTACCTTCATTATTAAACAGTTAAGCCTTACTGGTACAAATGAATTGTAAACACTCCACTGTTAAATTACACACAATTAGTATCTAGTTTATGCTGGTTTCATGCTCCTCCCTCCTCATCTGGACCTGCACACTGCATTCTTTTGCAACTGCTGGCTGGTGCTGTTCTTTCAGTGTAAACTTCTTATTAATGTTATTCAATCACTTAAGGGTGAACTGAATTTTTTATGTTCATTAAACAGATTCTTCAGTAATCAGGTCAAGAACAAAAATATCTTGTTTCTAACATAACCTAATGGACCAATTTATGTAAATGTATTTGAAAAACAGCTACTGTGAAAGCTACAATGAAATAAAATTTGCATTAAGATGTGGTCTGAAGCACTGGACAAGGAAAACAAATACTAAAGGTAGACATGTCATGGTATAATAAAATATCAGAAGTATGAGAAGTCACTTTGAGGTTTGACAGAAGCATGGATAAGCAAAATGGAACATGTATAAGTACATGGGCCTATCCAAGTACTAAAGGGTATGATATAAAAGTCAAATGTACTGCACTAATTTAGAGATACAGAAAGCACAGCACTATTTGGAACACAGGCAGGATAGAGATGCACCAGGTAAGATAAGAAGGAATGAGAAATATGCAGCAGCATAAGTTCCAAGGTAAAACTTGTTTTTTTAAAGCCATACATTAACAGAGGGACACAGAGTAAAGAAGGAACAAATACATAACACAAATAAAATTGACATATACAAATAGGAGCTGTAGAAAAACTGGCAGGACTGAAACAGCATATCAAAGTTGTAAAAGTCTACAAAACGATGAGTGGCAGACCTAATAAGCGCAGTAAAATCTGAAGTCAAAATATTATTAATACACTATAACCCACATAATTGTTTTGCTACTTACAAAGAATAAGGTGGTGGTCGGGCATCATATTGTCCAGTAGCTGCCAGTGCCTGCTCATAGGATGGAAGTCCAGGCTGTTTTGGATCAAGAGGTAGTGTAGTTGGATTTAAAGCAATTTCTTCTATTCTTCCATGGTCAAATGATGCACTACTTCTTCCTATACGAACACCTGCAGTACTAAAAAGTTACACTGTAGGTAAGTTCAATAAAATCTAAATTAAACAGTTCTATTATGATTATGTGCGCAATTATTTAAAACAAGACATTACTCAAGCCTTTTCTCATATGATAAATACAGAAAGAGCAAAGCAAAGTTTTGTAAAACATATTTGAGGAGCAGCAGTTCAACTTCTCTCAACGGGTTAACCTACAGTTAAACAAATGCTGCTAAATTTTATTTCAAGATGGCAGCTAGTGAGTAAGCAGCAACTTTTGTCTGCTCTCAGCTGTATTCCAAAGCCAGATTCAGAAAGGGCTGCTACCAGCATTAAGCCATAATATGGGCTGCTACCACTTTCAACATGCTTTTCTAAGTCAGACAGGCCCACTGTGGTGACCCTACATGACTTGCAGGATCGCCTCTATAGGCCATCTACTCATCTGAGCTATATGCTAATGATATATGACACATTCCGGAGTGGCCTATAATCACTTAGCAAAAGTTAGCATTCGTCCATTACTTTCAATGGGTGAGATCACTTTACAGGCAAATCTTGGGGAATTTAATGGAGTTTACTGAAAAGGAAGAGTTGATATGTGTGTGTTTGCATGTGAGTATCTGTAGAGGGATGAGTGATCTAAGTATTGTTTGCGTGTGCGAGTGAGTGACAGAGAGAGAGAGAGACTGAATAGTCGCAATACTGGGGTTACTTAGGGGATAAGTTTGGTAAGAGTGTGTGTGAGTTAGTCTGAGTGCGATCAGGTAAGAAGGGGCTATGTAAGTGTACATGTTTGTATATGTGTGTGGGTGAATGTAACAACACCTCTATACTCCCATAGACTAACATGCAAATCCAACAATATTGTGGGAAACACTAGACATCATGGATACTCTAAAGCAGAACAACAGGTTTTGCAGAATGAAAGACATATGGCTGGGGATGGGGCACTAGACACCAGTGATACGCTATAAATATAACCCTTAAGTCACTTAAAAAGTTAAAAGAACAATAGTTTTGCAACATGCAAGACATATGAAGTGGTGATAACACAAAATACCATTGATTTGACTTAATACCTTAAGTCACTTAAAAAAAAAACAGCCAAAAAAGAATTAAACTCTGGATCATGTCCCCTAGGATCTAAACTGTATGCTACAGAATAGGTAGTATTAGGATCATGAAACAAAGGCACATGCCAGTAACAGGTTCAATTATGTTTTTTATTCAGTCCTGACAGACAAATGATCTTGTTTTGGGAACATCCAGTAATTGTTGTGTTATTTAAATGTTTACAGAGGGAGAGGTAACAGGTCTGTTGGGTTTCGGCTAGGATACTGGTTGGTGGGAGCCCTTTTCACTTATTTTGCATATCCAGTAAGACTTGTCCTTTTTACCTGTTTTTCAATTCAAACAGGACTTGATGTTCACCCAGCAAACAAGAAAGCCTCTTAAAATGCATCCTTCAAAACAGAATTTTTGTGCAGAGCATGATGCCTTCTTAAAGCATATAAAAACCTGAAATTTTGTTTATACAAGATACTACCTAAAAATCCAGTAAATAAATCTCAAAACATTTACAAATGCTTTCACCGTATAGGGGCATCATTTTAGTTAAACAGTAAAATTTGTATCATTATCCATCTAAAATCCTTCTTTTTGCCAAGGGCCTCCAGAACATATATTTATTCGTTAAATGTGCTCTGTAGTGGCTGTACCCAATTTTATGGGGCTCATATAGTTAGGAAATTAAGCCAACAGATAAAAATGCTTTTTAAACAATGACTTAACATAATGAAAGGTTTTGAGCAATATGACTTGGGGTGTAGATTCCTGAAAGATAGAACAGTCTTTATGGAACAACTAGAATTGAGTCCTGATGCTTTGTATGCCTTCAAATGCACCTGCCATTTGAGTTCCATTTTATCAAGAGTGACACTTTTATTGCCCACAAGTGGCCCCACTTCCAGTTAGCAAATAATTTGTAAGAGAAATCTTTGCTGGTCCGGGAGGTCATGGTAGTATTTATTAAATGAGTGTTTGAAAACCTTTAGCCTGATGCTTGAGACGATGCGAAGAAGGCAGTTTATGCCGAAAGTGCTCATCGTATTTTATTTGTTTTATCAATAAAAACTTATTTTCTTCTTAATCAAGTGGAATTTGCTCATTCTCTGCTGTGGTGACGTCTACAGGATTTTTCTTCTTCTGTTTTCCCAGCCTGAGACGCTTCAGTGCGAGTGGGATATATATTCTCGTTTTACTTGATGTTTGAGAGGTGGTGGGCTATTCTTACTTTAAATCTGTTAACAGTTTTGCCTACATAGAAAGCAGGCAAGATCTGCACTGGGCTCTTGTTTTATTTCTTTTGAATCTCATGGCTAGATTTTGTTTGCAAAACATTCTTCAGCTAATATTTAAAAGGAAAATTTGCTTGGAGCTCTCTCGTTATATTACTTTTTGATACCCTGGACTGTTTTAAATCACCCTCTTTTGATTTACAGATTTGTTCAATGTTTGCCTTTCTGCTTTTACACCTCAGTGTCTATAGGAATCTCCTGCCATGGAGAAATGGGGGGGGGGTGAACCCATGTTCTGCCTATATTCTAAAACAAAGTACTCTTCATTTGGTACACCTGGAAAAACAATACTGATCAGAAAGAGAAGAAATCTTCACTATCTAGAATCAAGTCAGACTTAAAACTTTCATGTGACTGAACTAACAAGTTTCAACTCCTATTCCCTCTGCAACCGAGAAAATTTCATGAACAAAGCTAGAATTTAGGCAGTGATGTCTCCTCTTGAATGAATAAACATCAAACTTGCAGATGGTGATTACAGTAGCCTAATGCTTACAGCACTTAGTGAACTGCTGATTCTTTTAATAGGCTTGCATATAATAAAGTGGAAATAAAGCACCCCTTTACTAAGTGTTCACTTGGCTGCAGTGGTCAATAAATTTTAAATATTGATATAACTGACTTTTTCCGAAGGAAAAGAAATCCATAACTGTGACAACTGCCATCACTTGCCAACTACCATCCAGCAACTTTTCTCAAAAAAAATAAATTTTAAGAGGGACAGACAAAATATTTGGCCAAAATAAGATGTGCCTCTCAAAATCAGTAGCAAGCAATCCATGAAATTTTAGTACCTGTACATATACAGAAAACATCAGCCATGAGTTTTGCCACTCTCCAAAGTACCATAGCTGTTTGTAAGTACCAAGAGTTCCACCACTGGGATCAGTGATTGCCTACATAGCATATACAGGCCAATCTCTCCCATAAGTCCCAGACAGCACTGTTTTGAGTTTTTATGTTTCATTGTCAAGCTTTGTTGACTGTTAGTGCAATTAGCCCAGAGGATTAATGCTATAAGCCGTTAATGAGTTGTTTCCTGTAGTTCACGGTTTGATTATCTCAGCCATCATTTGACTACTGCATAATCCAAACAAGTCACTTAACCAGTGCTCTGGGGCAACTTAGCTAGGCTCCTTAATGGTCCCCCTGACCACTTGCCTAGTAACTACCTAAGAAACATGTAAGGATTTTGTCCAGTTCAGGACACAGATTTTTGGAAGGCAGAATGTTATTGATCTGATAACTAAGATAAGATCATCAATGTATATGGGTAAGTGGATGTTGAGATACTCAGTAAGAAAGACGGTACTGACGCTGTGAAGTGAAAAGCATCCAGGACTGAACCACAGAAACATTTCTTAGTATATGTAGATGGTCTGACTTAGAATGGCAGGTTCATACATAGTTTCTGGGCTTAAAGTCCAGGGCTCATTGAGGAGCCTAGCCCATATTCCCAGTTGCTCCCAAGCAGAGTTCGGTAAAGTGACTTGCTCAAGGTCAAACAGCAGGCAAATCAAGGCTGAGGGAATCAAACCCTATAAGGCAGGAATTACAGCTCACAGACTTAACCAATTCTGGAAGCTGGTGCAGAGGGTTATCTACAAGCTTCTGAGTATTTCCTGTAGGTAACTATCAAATAATTTCAGAGCCATGTGTTGAAGTCTACACAGCTGAATCTCAGATACATAAATATTTGCTATAAGAATGACTTGAAGCTCTAAAGCCAGATCTACAAAGACTACAGCAGTAAGATATCCTCACCTATATGTCTGTAGATGTGATTACTGAGAGAAAACTATGAGGTGGTAATATTAGGTGCCTTATGGAAACCATGCTGGTACTCGTAAAGGAATTTTAGTTTTCAGTTTAAGTTGGGCAAACACAACTTCTTCCATTCTCTCTGAAAAAAGATGATATAAAACAAAAAGGTATGAAGGAATAAACCTTGTTTTGAAGTCATTGTTTCGGTAGCAGAGCTTAAAGATATGCTTTCCATAGATAATAGAAAAGTTCCAATGAATATAAAGACATTAATATTATTTCCATGGCTCTGCTATGTATTCATAAAAGCTTTCATAAACTTTTTGTGTGAGTAACTTCATGCTAAAACTGGGCTGCCTGTATCGAGCAGAACTGCAGCAAACTAAGGTGACTATTTCGGATTAATTATCAGATAGATCAAGGCTTGATGTTATTGCCTGGGTGAAGTCTGCATATTCTCCCTTTAGCTGTGTACATTTTCACAGGGTACTAGGTTTCTTCTCAACTTCCAAAAATGTACTGTTGACTGACCTTTCTAAATTGCCCACATGTACTACTACATCTACCCATGCCTTTGTGGCTTAGTTCATGACTGAAATGAGTCCAAGATGGACCAGTTTATTAACCAAATTAATAAAATTATGAATTAAAATGAAATTAATGAATATGACAGAAATTACCACTGCCATGTAGAGAACTGCACAGATCATCTCCGAACTAAAATGAAGTCAGTTGGTCTAGTTATTTTTCTCCAAAAATCATGGGTAGAGTGGATGCTATTTAATTAAGGCAAAACTCTACTGCAGGTGCTGGAATATGGTTATTAAACAAGGAAGACACCATCTGGATACATTTCAGCACAGATTTGAAGACTGTGCACAGCCAGGACATTTCAAATCGTAAAGGCAGAGAGTAACATTTCATAAACCTCTCCCAAGGTAATGCAAAAACTTGATTTAAATAAACAACCTGAGCATGAAAAAGTCCTCAATCTTCCATGTGCAATACATTAGATTTTGCACAATATAAGGTCTAAGTTTATAATCCTGGAAATCTTAGTACTGACCATGTCTCATATTAAGGCACTCAAAGAGCCTTTACCATCAAGAGACATGTCTTAACACTGTGCCTGTAATAACTAGGACTAATAAAGAAAAGTAACCAAAGTTCACACTTGACTCCATTCTGATTATATCATCCAAGTCAAACCAAATGCTTTTGTCAGTGTATCTGGATGTAGTATGCTAAAGAGGCTACCCCTACAGATAATCTCAGAAATAATACATTTCTGTCAGACCCGGCTTTCTCTGACAGATGTTCTTTCTGTGCATTTAAAATAAAATGATGATGCACTTGATGTTTTCTGTGGAAGGTTCTTAGCAGTTGTAAATAAGCATTCCCCTTGCATTAAAATATGCATTCAGAGGTGGTTTACTTTAGTGGCTAAATGTCAAACTCAAAGTGTTAGTGAAAGTTAAACAGAAGTCTTAGCTGCAGTTTATAAAGAACAGAAAGACTACTACATACAATAGTGACAGTTAAGAAACTGATACAAATCTAAACTAAAGGCAAATCTGCATACTTCTGCACCCTAAAACACAGTTTATCTGCTCTCATATTATTCTGGCAGGTCAGATCTACAATGGTCTCAAATAAAAATAGCAAAATAATTTGTATACATTTCAAACCATTAGCAAATAGCATTAAATGCCACCACTGTGTGTTTTGCTATTAGATTTAATAAAAAAATAAGCTGTTTTCCTTTCCCCTTAGACTTCAAGACTACCCAAGTCAAAGAAGTGGCAAAGTTCCTAAAAGTATTTGTATCAGTTGATTGCTTTTCACAAAAGAAAATCAAGATAACTGCAAAGTCCATAACTTACTTTTTACCGCATCCATAATAAAGGTGATTTTACCAGCCAATTTATGTTCTCCATTTGGTCCTACTATTAAAATTATTAGTATTATTGATGCGGAGTATTGATGATAGGGTACCTGTTGGAGGTGAAAGTAACCTAAGGGTCGATTATAGGTATGCCTTCATTACTACGTTTAGTTCAGATGGTGAAAACATTAGACAGATTTTGCAAAAGAATTGGAATATTTTCCAAACAGACAAATAATTTATTAAATTTGGACCTGCACCAAATGTAGTTTACAGGAGGGGGGGTTAATTTGAACAACCTCTTGGAACTGCCACCCCCAAAGATGATATGTATTCCAGGTATGTACAAATGCGAAGCCTGCTCTTATTGCAGGTTTATGCAAACAGGTAACCGATTTAACATCTTGGATGAAAAATTCACTTGTAAAGGCAGATTTAATTGCAATTCTACTATGGTTGTTTACCTCGCTTCCTGCAAATCTTGTACAGGTTTTTACATTGGCAAGACTGAGCGTAAACAAAGGGAAAGAGTGTACGAGCATATTTACCACATTAGGAAAGCCAAAACAGACAACGCTCTTGCAAAACGTGGTAGAAAACCCTGGTCATTCCTTCACATTCAGGGTGATTGACCAAATTGAATTTGACATCAGGGGCGGTCCATTAGGCTTAAAACTTGAGGTGAAGGAGCTGATTTGGCAGCTTAGAACCAGGTTCTATGTGACACCAGGGTTGAACGACGTATGCTCTTTGGCATGTGTCTTGAAATTGAGGAGTTTAAAACGTTAACACAAGGCTAATATTCAGGTGAATAGACATATAATTTGGGGCACTTCTTGTGTTTGTTATATACACAACCCCCCCCCCCCGCCTTATGCAGACGTACATGCATTTATGAAATTCAACTGAAATTTATTCAGGTTGATTAGTGACATGTAACAATTTTTATGTACACAATAACAAATATTGTTTTTTGGCTGTTTAGTTGTTTTTTCCATGTATATTTATGTATTTTTTGTATATGTACATATGAATTTGAGTATTAAGTCAATAGGAAAGTGTATATACATTTTTTACACAATTGTTTATACAATTTTTAGGTACATGTGTTGTAGAGATGAGAGTTGTATCAGGTGACATGGTGTCATGTGAGGTGACTGAACATGTGACTATGAATCTGGTTTTAAATATGGCTACCGTTCTTTTAACTAATGTCTGATAAAGTTGAGTGTAAGAATACTTGACGAAAGCGCTAACCATAAAAGTTTAAGAATTACTGCTGCCTGCCTATTTTTTGTTGTTTTTCGACAGAATATGTATACAACTTAGAATAAGTATTACAATATTATAAAATATCTGTAGAGAAGTGGTGAAAAGACATAGAATTCTAGTAGTAATTCTACATAAACGCCCACTCTAGTTTAATAATTTGAACTGTATAATTTTACTGTTTAATGTAGAATGAGAATGCATTCCCTAATACTTAATACCTAAAACAGGTTAGGTATTTCTGAATTGTTTTTTTTTTCTTTAATGCTATAAATAATTCTAAAATTGGGTGCCAGGCTGGCAACTCCATACTGTAAAACTCTACTGCCAGTCATGAGCAGACAGGTGATCCACTGTGGTGACCCCTAAGTCGAAAGAAGAAGTCTGTGACTGTATTCAAAATCAATGATAAATTAACGGTTGTTGTAATATTTACAATATGAATATAGCCTGCAAGTAACAGAAAGTTAAAATTGGAATTTATAAGCTGTTATAAAGAAATAAACATAAAAATGTATTTAAGCCCTCTCCTTACAGAATGCCAGTCTAAGGCCTTTAGGATGCCACAAAACAGTTTATTCCATTCATTTCTAGGATGATTTTTTAGGATCAGCTGTAGTCAGGAATTTAAATGACAAAATATCTTAAGGAAAAAAGAAGTTATGTACTTACCATAAATTTCCATGTTTGTAGTTCATCTCACCTAAATTCTTGCTGGATGGGTTCGTTCGGCTCCAACTCGGCCGGTACTAAAGCTTGAGAGTTTTTACTGGCTCGAGACTAAACCCTATCCCATGGTGCTTCACAGCAATTCCCCAGATCTTGTTTGCAAGAAAGCAATAAATACCTAACAGTTATGAAATTATCAGAAAAACTGTATACATACAGAGAAAAATTTTATGTAACATTATCCATGCCAGGTGGACAACAACTACAACCAGGTCAGACAGCACAAGTGTAGTCTACCAGAACCTCCAGAAACAGGAAGGGGGTAGGAGGGAGGGACGCAAGAATGTAGGCGAGATGGACTACAAACATGGAACGTTATGGTAAGTACATAATTTCTTTATGTTATGTAGTCCTATCTCACTGTAATTCTTGCTGGATGGGACAGCATCCCTAGCACCTTTATCCCAGGTGGCCATACCTCTCAACCTGGAAACATCAAAAATCTGTACAAGGCCCATGAAAAATAGGTACAAATCTGTACGCTGATTAACATCTAATTTGCATACATACTTATGTAACCCCACCCACTCCAATAGAATTGTGGGATACCAACTTTCAAACGCAAACTGAAGAAGAGGCAACCAAAATATGGCACCAGAGTCCCCCTGCAGCCATTCTAATTTCCCATTACCTGGCTATTTTGCCCCATTTGCCATAAACACTAATGTGTGCATACTGCTTTACTTCTACAATGATTGGATTTCAATTTTTACATTTTGCAGCACAACAATGCACAAACACTAACAGATGTCTGCTAAACAAAGCAATACTGTCTCACCATGAAAACAGACGTGGCATTAAAACTTCTCTGCCCTTGAAACTCACATTCATTGAAACAGCATTGACACCCACACCACATCCAAAGAAAATGCATCTGACCAGTGGTGGATAAAGATTACCTTTGGGCTCTTTTCAAATTATTGACCCTTTGCACACAAAACAAGAAACATACCTGTTCTTTTCTTTGATACACCTTCCTGACTTTATTAAGTTATATTCCTTGTATAATACAGCACACTTGTTAGACAAAGCACATTTTAAATATATTGTTTGAACATTTTTCCAGTAGGCAGTACTGTAGACTGTGTGAATCTGGACAAGAATCTAAAAATTCCAAGAACAGTATTTAGTTCAGCTTTGTTTTTGGATGCTTTCGTTTACTTAATGACAACCTGATAGCTCAATAGCCTCAACTTGCATATATTATTCTGGAGAACTTAAAACCAGCCATTTAGGTGTGATAACATTTTATATACAATTCAGTATTACCTGGAAATCTTACAGTAAGTGAAACATTCAAGCATCACCATTTTTCTTACTTAGTTTTACATAAAATTGATTATATACAGTCATATTTTAAACTCTCTGTCTCCATCTCTCTTTATCTGTGTCAACACACATCTTTGCAGAAAAATTAAAATAAACATTGTTGAAGTACCATCTTTAGATAAAGGCTGGCTACAACATTCAGCTAAAAGGTGACTGAAGCTGTTTGTTGCTAAATTGTGCATTTATTCAGTAGCTGAAAAACAACACATGCAAAATTATACAAACATGAGCTCAATCTGTTTCTTGGAAGTAGTCTCTTTCTTTCTTTCTTTCTCTCTCTCTCTCTCTCTCTCTCTCAATTTCCGTGCTAAAGATTATTCTTGAAAACATCCCCAGTTATTTCAACCCTCTTGAAAACTCCAACAGCAAACAAAACAGAGGGATATCAATTAATGTAAGTCCTTAGTAAAATAACTCATTTTACTTGCTGAAAATCCAGCTAGATATCAGAGTACAGATATTCAACTAACACTTCCTTTTCTGATGAGCAACACCCTTTGTATATTGCTTAGTTGCCCTGAATTCTTCTTCTGCTAGGTCATTTCTATCTGTGCCATAACTAGAGTGGGTGATGGGACAGTCTACCCCCAGGTCCAAATTATTTGTATGTGTGGCACTGGTCAGATCACACACACACACACACACACACACACACACACACACACACACACACACACACACACACACACACACTTTCTAACATAAATAATGA
This sequence comes from Protopterus annectens, assembly GCF_019279795.1. NCBI lineage: Eukaryota > Metazoa > Chordata > Ceratodontiformes > Protopteridae > Protopterus > Protopterus annectens. The sequence continues at coordinate 305,586,498 of NC_056751.1, read as the reverse complement.
TGTTTCAGCTTAAGCACAAACTTTTCAATAGATATTAAACTTTCAGCTTAATTGAATGATCCAGCCAGATCGAGCCCTCTAAATAAAAATAAATCCTTGCAATCCACTGTCCGAGCCTTCATACCTTCCACGTCTTCTAAATAAATCCTTGCAAGCCCTGAGCCATATAAATCCTTGCCAAACATTCTTTCCGGCTGGTTCGTTCCCGCTCACAAAGCATTTGAACCAGCCGGAAACCTGGAAATACGTGCACCGTGAGCTGAATTCCGACAGGCTGGTAGCCCTGCCGAGCTGACATCATCGCGCACTTGATGACATCAGTGAAAGCACGAACAATAAAAAAACAAATAAAAAATAAAGAAAAAAAATGAAGGGGTGCCACTCGGGAATCGTGGCACCCCATTTTTGGACCCCAAAACCCGGTAAAAAACGAGTAATTCAGGACAGTTGGGAGGTCTGCAGGTGGCTAAAGCGAACAGACTCTTCAGCACAGTGGACCCAAAGGATGACCTGTCCCAGGAGGCCAAATCCAATTTGTAATGAGTGACAAAAAGTATGTGGCCTTGCCCAAGTAGCTGCTGCACCAACAGTACTAATTGGGAGCCTAGATCTAAAGGCACATGAAGTAGATACTGCCCTAGTAGAATGGCCTTTTACTTTGTTAGGTAATTGTTTGCCAGCAGTTCGATAAGCAAAGGAAATGTAATCTGAAAGCCATTTTGAAAGAGTAACCTTGGAAACAGGCAAGCCCTTATTTTTGTCCAAAAAGGAAACAAATAATTGATCTGATTTTCTGAATTCTTTAGTCCTGTGTAAGTAAAATCTGAGAATTCTGTGAACGTCTAATTGGTGTAGTCTGTACTCAGATTTATTAGAATGGTTTGGAAAAAAACACTGGTAGCTCAATAGTAATGTTGAGATTATGCTCTGAGCATACCTTGGGAAGAAAGGAAGGGTTTGTCCTGAGTGAGACTCTATCCTTGTGGAAAATAATGTAAGGATGTCGAATAGTAAGGGCTTGCAGTTCTGAGACTCTCCTAGCAGAGGTTATGGCTACTAAGAATAGTGTTTTTCAAGATAACAATTTCAGATCTGATGAAGAAGAGGGCTCAAAGGGTGCAGACATTAATGATGTGAGAACTAAGTTTAAGTGCCATGGTTCTGATGGTTGTTTGATCAGAGGCCTGAGAAGGAGAACTCCCTTCAAAAAGGTTTTGCATAAGGAGTGTGACATGATGGGATTTCCCATGAAGCCAAAACAGAAATTAGAAATGGCAGCCAACTGAACTCTGACTGTAGCGGCTGCAGCTCCTACATGAAAAATTGACGCAAGGAAGGATAAAATAGATTCTATAGGAGCTGTAAAGGGATCCAAGCCTTGGTTTATAGCCCAAACAGAAAACCTTTTCCATTTGCTGGAGTATAACTTCTGAGTGGAAGGCTTATGGGATGAGATCAGAATATGTTTAAAGGAGAGAGGGGGATGCACCTGGCTATTCGTGGAACTGGAGTAGCCATGCTGTCAATTTGAGGGTGTGGATGGTGGGGTGGAACTGCCCCAATTGATGAATCAGGAGGTCTGGAGATGGTTCCAGAATCCACAGTTCCTCCAAAAGGTAGGGCCACAGGAAGGGAAACCATACTTGACGAGGCCAGTAAGGAGCAATGAGGATCAGGGTACTCCTCAACTGCTTTGCTTTCTGCATTACCTTTGGGATGAGAGGAAAAGGTGGGAAGGCATAAAGAAGTCCTGGGAGCCAATCGTGGACTAGAGCATCCCTGGGTGACATCCCCAGATGGGGAATTAGGGCAAAGCGGCTGCTGCATTTGGTGTTCAGGTGTGTGGCAAATAGGTCACAGCAAGGCTGGCCCCATCTGTGACAGATCTCTTTCGCAACTTCTGCATTCAGGGACCACTCGTGAGGCATCAGAATTGCTCGGCTGAGTTTGTTTGCTATCACATTGGATTTCTCTGGGATGTGCGTTGCTGCCAGAAAACGATGAGTGTCCATTGCTCATTTCCAAACTCTTAAGGCCTCTTGGCAAAGTGGGTAAGATTTGGTTCCTCCTTGCTTGTTTATGTACCACACGACAGACATGTTGTCTGACTGGATTGCAGTTGTCCCAGTGGGAAGGGAGCTGTGAAGTGCTTGCAACACATATAGCACCGCTCTCATCTCCAGAACATTGATGTGGTAGTGGTTCTCGTGGTTCTACCAAGTACCTTGGACTGTCATTCCCAGATAATGCCCTCCACCCTATCTGGGAGGCATCCGTGGTCTAAACTGCATTCTCTTGGGGAGGAACAAGTGGGCGACCTAAGAGAAGTTGTTCTGTATGCAACCACCATGTCAGATCCTTCTTGCAAGTGTCTGTTTATGAAAATCTGACGAGACATTGGAAGGTCTTGCATTGACCATTGGGCAAATAGCAGCCACTGAAGTATTCTCATGTCTAGACAGGCTAGAGGAACTAATAGGATGGAGGAAGCCACAGTCCCTAGGACTTGAAAGGCTACCCTGGCCTGTACTTTGTGACTGTTTAGCAAGGATCTGACTTGATTGCGCAGAGAGACTACTCTTTCTGGTGTTAGTCTTGCTGACATGTTGGTTGTGTCTATTTCTGTGCCTAAGAATACAATGTGCTGCGAAGGAGATAAGGCTGATTTTTTTAGGTTGACTGTGATGCCTAAACTGGCGCACAAGGATACAGTCTCGCCCTGGTTCTGATGAGTTGATGCTTGGTGGTAGCAGTGAGGAGCCAGTCATCTAGGTACAGAAACACCTGGAATCCTTGACATCTCAGGTGAGCCGTTACCACTGCCATGCATTTGGTGAACACTCTGGGGGCTGTAGTGAGACCAAAGGACAGTGTTCAGAACTGAAAATGACTGTCTCCCAGCCGGAAGCTTAAGTGTCTCCTGGAGCACCTGTCCATTTTGATGTGGTAGTATGCATCCTGAAGATCTACTGAGCACATCCAATTGTCTTTCCCAATAAAGGGGAATATTGACTGCAGACTGATCATTCGGAACTTTGATTTCTTTACTGATTTGTTGAGTCTGCTGAGATCTACAACTGATCTCCAGTCCCCTGACTTTTTTGGAACTAAAAAGAATCGAGAGTAAGTTACGGATCCTATTTGCTCTGTGGGGACTTCTTTGATGACTGTTTTTTGCAGCAATGAGATAACCTCTGATGTTGCATGGTCTAGATGAATGGGTGGCACATCTGGTAGAGACCAATTTGCTGGGGGTTCGGAAACAAAGGGAATCAGCTAACCTCTGGATATTACGGTGTGTACCCAACAATCTTGCAAAATGTTTAGCCAGGTGCTTCAGAGATGGACAGTCGGGCACCCCCTCAAAGGCGATGAAAGGGACAATCAGAGATGGGTTCTCTATCTCCCTGATGTGGCAGACCTCCTCTGCCATGAGGGTGGCGTCTTCCATTATATCCTCCCCCTCTGCCTCTGGGGAGGGTTGACCTTGTGCCTGAGGGAAATCTTTTTGGGATTTACGGAACCATATTTTCCCTCCTGTATTACCCTTGGGATAGGGTCTAGATGGGAGGGAGAAACGGACTCCGATGGCAGATAAGGTTTTCCCTTTCTGCTCACACCTGGTCAAAGTCTCTTTCACCTGGGGTCCAAAAAGAGATGAACCATCAAAGGGGACATTAGTGAAGAAAGACTTAAAGGATTCCATGAAATTACAAAGATGCATCCAAGAATGTCTCCTGAGGGATATTCCTGCTGCGGCTGCCCTACTCGCTCTGCCCGCTGCATACAATATCAGCCTCATGGAGGAGTTCGCTATCGATGTAAGGGTGGAGAGCTGCGCAGAAACCTTATCCATGGATCCCGGAGCTATTGAACCCTGGAGGGTATCTTCCAACTCCTTCAGGAGATCCCTCTGAAGACAAGTAAAATGGGTAAGGTAATTCAGCGATCTTAGAGTAAATGCCGCTGAAGAGAAGGTACACTTCCGATACCTGTTGAGCGTCCTAGACTCCTTGTTAGGAGGATGGATATTAGAAGATGTTTTGGATAACTCCTTCTTGGTGGCCATTGCTGCCACCATAGCATCAACAGGAACTCCTTTGGTAAGAAAAGCCTTATCTTTAGGTGCTGCCATGAATTTGTTTGGCCTCCTCGGGATGGGCTCCACTGAGTCCAGGGAGGTCCAGGCTTTCCGCGATATGATCCCTAAGAGTTGGTCATAAGGTGGTATCACCCAGGAGGTGGAAGGTCGGGAACCAAAGGCCTCAAGATACACTGATTCATCCTCAGTAGGGTTAGAGGTCTTCCAATCACCCCTCTGTCTAAGGATTTCTGGGATGTCAGACAAGGAGACATCCTCAGAAGGGGGGGGGTCTAGGGGACCCTTCTGATTCCTCTAAATCAGTGTCAGAAGTGACAAACTCAGGTGAGTCAACATGCTTCCTCTTACACAGTCTCTTCCAAGGGAGCTCTCCAGTGGGATAATCTGGGAAGGTCTCCGAAGAGGGGGCACCTCCAATAGGGGATGCTTGGTTCCTTGGTTCCCTATACTACAGGGGTGGCAGGGGGGAAAAGGTTGCTGCCTGCTGCTGGTGGGACACAGGTTCCAAGAGTATGGCTTTTGCAGAGGATAAGGCCTTCTCTATTGCTTTGAAAGCCTCCCCCCCACTCCAAAGAAGACCTCTGCTCTGAGAAGAGGGATGGTTGGCTCCTAGCCAGGGGGAAAGGCTCCGAAGCAGATGTGGGAGCCGGACTGAGTCGAGCCGAGGCACCGAGAGGGAGGGTTGGCTCTGAAGAAAACCCAGGGTGACTATCCCCCCTCGGAGTCGACTCGAGAGGGTCAGCTCCCAGATCCCTCAGCTCCAGACTGAGCCACTGAGGATAGAGTAATCAATTCTGAGGATGCAGGCAGGATCCCCAGAACCGACGGATCCAAGACCGAAGAACCTGAAGTAATTGGCTCAGAAAGCGGAGCAGTGGTTTGTAAAAGGGTCAGCTCCGAGACCTATGGGTCCAGAGGGGCCAATTTCTTTGCCAGCGCTGGATCTGAAAGCAACCTCTTCACCACCTGCTCAATGTCCTCATCAGAGAGAGTCCTGGAGGACATGGTGGAGACAGGAGGAGATCTCCTCCTCTCCAATATAGGAGATCTCAAAGTAGGTTACACAGGGTCAATATCAGGTAACTGTCTCAGTACCAAAGGTTGCCTCGGCACCGAGGATACCGACAGTACCGATGTGGAAGAAGCTGAATCGGAGCCAGAACTCCTTGGCTCCGACATTTTGGTCCTTTTCGACGGCTCCAAAATTGGGGCTGAAGATTTACATTATGAAGTCTTAAGAGCTGCCTGACCAAGTTCCAGCTGTTCCTGGAAGGAACTGGTCATAAAACCCCCATCAATAAGTTTTCATTTCCTCTCATTCAAGACCCTGGTACTAAATGCATGGCAAAAGGTACAGGGTACTTGCAAATGAGCTTCACCTAAACAATACACACAACTGGTGTGACTGCCTGTCAAAGACATCTTTTGTGAGCATCTATCACACTTTTTAAACCCCGAAGGGTGATCCTTTTCTTTAGACATTCTAACAGAAAAAAGTATAGTCTAGCTAGAGAAGACAACAATACTAACTAAACTACTAATGTAACAATAACGAAGACAACAAAGACTGAAAGAAGAGTCTATCGTATATTGAAAAAACTTTTTTTTTTTTTTTTTTTAAACACACACACAGGGAGGAAAGGCCCTCTAACTTAAACGGGCAACTACGGCCCTCTAACTTTAACAGGCCGTACAATCTTATGGGGAAAAATAGGGGTCAAAAACTCTCAGAACAATTACACAATAAGGTAACACTAATAAAGAATGTAATGAAGAAGAAAAAGTCTGGAAAAGGACAAGATTTAGCAAATAAATCTATTACTTAGCCAATGAGCCAGTAGAAACCACCTCGAAGCTTTCGTGGCAAACGAGATCTGGGGAATTGTCGTGAGGCACCATGGGATAGGGGTTAGCCTTGAGCCAATAAAAGCTCTCGAGCTTTAGTATCGGCCGAGTTGGAGCCAAATATTAGCTCCGAACCCATCCAGCAAGAATTACGGCGAGATCGGACTACATATCATCATTCATTTTTAAAAGTATTTACAATGTGAATATATCTTGCAAGTAATAGAAACTTAAAATTGGCAATTTCTAAGCTGTTATAAAGAAATAAACGTAAAAATGTATTTAAGCCTTCTCCTTACTTTAGAAATTATTACAGAATGCCAGTCTAAGGCCTTTAGGATGCCACAAAACAGTTTATTCCATTATTCATTTCTAGAATGATTTTTTAGGATCAGCTGTGGTCATGAATTTAAATGAAAATATCTTAGGGAAACATTAATTTTTAAAAGTAAGTTTTGACCATCTCTGTAAACTCTTCATTTATCAGGTTCCAGGGTTAAACCATTCTAAGCACTACAACTTACTTACTTTGAAATATGTTTATCCCTTAAATATTTGAGAGTATCAGAATCTTGAACAGATTTCAAATCTACATAGTTAAGGGTAGCTATCAAAGAAAATGAAACATTTACTGAAGTTTAGTTTCTAATTTCATATGTATACACATTAATGTATTGTTTCCAAGATTAAAAGGGCATATTTGAACCTGCACAAGAGCTATAAATTGTGAGATCTGAAAATGCAGCTACAGTCCTACACTAAACTAGAAATGGAAAGATGCATTACTGGGGAGACTGCAAAATAAGAGCTCTAAGTAAAAATTACAAAACAAGTTGATAGGGAACAACCTTACCACATTCCGGTTCTAATATTAATAAGTGTAGAGTTAAAACCATTAATAACAAAGAACTGTAGATGGGTAGAATTTAATACTTTTTGATATAGGCAGAACGAAGTTTAATTTTCTCCAAAAATAAGTTACTTATTTATTTTGCCAAAAGCCTTTGTTGTATCAATGAAAGCAAAAGGAAATGTAAAAGAATTTAAGTTTAACACTGAAATAATAAGAAGATCTAAAGTAAGAGTATGATCTTGTGGCTATAAAGCCTGAATAAAAATGTGGAATTATATAAAGTATCCTGAATCTTACTGGAAGAATACAAGCAACAATGTTGATATCTAGATGCCTATCCATTTTTAATCAGAATGATCTATATCAGTCTTTGGCATCAAAATATTTCTAAATGGATTAAGATATTAAATCAGAGAAATTATTTCCCAAAATATAGTTGATTAAAAAGAAGATTTTTCACAACAGGATGAGCAAAACATTTACAGAAAATTAAACAAAATAAGTACCACTGATGAAGGAAAATAGTCGGCTCAATGTCAGAATTCCAAAGCTGGTTTAATAGTCAATTCAAACACAAACGCAATTCCACACAAAGGGTTTTCATCTAAGTTGCTAAGACTTCATCATATGCAAACAATAAATGAACCATCTCGTTATATAATCCATTATCTTAATTATTCAAGTAATCCACCAATGAGAATACAGTCCATTGTCTCAATAAAGCACGTCATTTACACAAACATTGAAAAACTCTCCCAAATCTGTCTTCGCTCTCTTGAGCAAAACAGAAAGAGGTTGTCCAATGAATGACTGTCAAGTGAGTCAACATCATCTAAGTCATGCTAGTTCAGTTCATAATACTAGGGAAAGTAAACTGAAATAGCAAATCCCACTTATTTGTTTTTTAGCCTCTACCTGTGTCTTGGATCCTCAGTCCCTTTCCTAAATTACTGACATGGAGGATATCATTACAGCAGCCATGGAGCATTTTTTAATTCTGCAGGAGGGAAATGGAACAATTGGAGAAGAATCATCCCAAACTGGGGTGGATCATGTACTGACACTTCATGCACATCTCATGCACACTGTCATGCATGCGATCATTAGGCAACACTTCCACCATCACCCTTGACAGCTAAAATTATGTAGTACAGATGTAGCTATACAGCATCCAACTTTGTTTTTATTATTTTCAGTTGTTAACCAGTAGATGTACTTGTCCATGGACACTTTTCAGCCATAACCCAGGTACTTACGCATACACAGATAACAATGCATGCATACAATCATCAATACCAGGATATATAACAATAAGTACATTTCCATCAAAACATATTAGTTATAAGTTGTACAGAGATACCAAGACAGACTGGTTACAAATTGCATAAAGAGCAATCTAAGAGTGCATGAACAATCTAAGAACTGTGTTACCATCCTACAAGTATTCAATTCTGTACTACATCCAACAGTATTTATGTACATAAAAATATAACCTAAGATAGAACTTTCCAGTAGCAAATTAACATATTAACATGGCTAATTTGAGCAACTGAGTAATCTCTCATGTACCACATAACAGAATTAGATGTCATACTTACCAATGTGTATATGTATCACTTGTATAAAGATACTATCTTGTAACTATATATAGACTGATTAGTACATTACATGTACTATGTACAGGATAAGGATATCAAAATGCAGAACTTGTTCCTTCATGCAAGCCACGAGATGAAAATGTGTAGCAACGAAATAACAGTTGCGTATAATACTTCTGATGTACCCTTTCCAGCGGTCATTGAAAGAACTGTTAGGCAATTCTTGAAGTACTTTCTGAACAAAGCTACTTTATTTTCTTCATCCTCTGAGAATCGCTGTTCCAGGATGCTGGCACTATTTTTACAAAAGCTTTTTCACTTGTAACTATGGAGAAGGATGACCTCTGTAGTTGAATGCAATCAGCATTTTGTTGTATGTATCCTAAGTTTCTAATCTGAAGTGCGTGTTTTTTTTTTTTTTGCAGTGGGGAGGGGTACAGAAGTCTTTATAATATTGTATTTAATAGGAGAGTTGCTCTTATACTGACAGGTAAGCATCTGCTCTATACTGTACTGCAGTGATGCTCTCTGTTATGACACTCCATATGACTACAAAAACTTTATTTTCAATAGTTTGATGCAGTGTGATGGTTTGTGATGACTGGAGGAGTATGAGTGGAAGCACATGGGGCAACACAGAAATCAAATGTTGTTAATCTTCTTCCCATTCATCACTGATGGGTTCAGTTCTGAGCCCTCAGAACCATGCCGGCCAAATACCAAGCTCACGTACACCAAAAAACTCTCGAGCTAAGCTGCTACTCACAATGCCCTTCTCCCAATTACCTGTCGAGTTTTATTGAGCTCTCCAGCTAAGTGAAATATTTTTGATATATTTTTGAGTGCTGATTGGACTTTTGTCACTTTTCTAGACAGTATACCCTTTTTATTCTTATCGCTCTCCATATAGCCTAATTTTCTCAACTTTATCTCTACCCGTTTGGTAATTCTTTTACCATTGTTGGTAATGCCCTCTCCTACCGTTGTGGTATCTCTCGATACCATCGCTGGTATCTTCCTTTCTTTCTATTTTGTGTGTATGTGTGTGTTTGTTTTGGATGAATATGTCCGATAAAAAAGGGACATCGGGGTTTGCACCTCCTGCAATGGTAAACTCCCCAACAGTGACAGTCATGATAGCTACGTTTATTGTCTGGGAGTTTCTCATTTATCTGTGGAACCTCCCTGTCAGATATGTCAGAGTCTTAGTCAGCGGACGCTGAACGAACAAAAAAATAAGTTAATTTTGAAAGGCCTTCTACCTACTCCTTTGACAGAGGCTATTTCTTTCTCCGCCCCTTCTTTTTTTGATCAAATCTGGGTTTGAGCACGCCTTGGTAATAAGAAGGTAAAAAGTTTCTAGTCATGCAGTCCTTACCGAAAGCGGGAACTACCCTTTCTGAGGGGAGTGATGCAGATTGAGCAGTGAGGTGACTGTATTGTTCAAATCTAGCGCAGATCTCCTCCTGCTGTGTCGTTGGCATACACCTTGTGGCAAGATCAGGTACTCGGCCTCACATACTATGGGTTCTGTATCCAGCAGACTAGAATGATTTGGTTTGAGTATGAGAATCCCTTTGAACCTGGGTGGGCAGCTACTCTCGAATTCCTGTCCACTCAGATAGCTGGCAAATGGGGGAGGAGCAGGAGACATAGTTATTCACCAAACTAGTGATGAATACTTGACTGTGTACTTCAGGGGTAGCAGGGTCCTTTCATGATGGTAGGTACATGGTGTTTTCCTGAAGACTACAGCAGCTATGGAATTGCATTGTTTTTTAGGGACTATGCTCTGGCACCAGGAGTTTGTCGTCTTTTGTGATTTTCTTCTGAAGGATATCTGTTGAGTGATGAGTATAGGGACCATGGGATTTTTTTGCAGTCATGTGAGAACTTTTTCAGCCATAGTTTCCTGTGTTTGGGCAAACCGGACCAGTAGAGCCCAAACAACAGGACCAGGACTGAGCTGGGTCAGTAGTGCCAAACAAGAGTGCAGCTAGTAGGACGCTGCCAGCAACTTCCTTTTTAACTGGTTGCTGAGTTGCATGAGGCATGTAGTAATCTGTGATGTTCTGGGCCATGGCTCAGGCCTTGAGTTTTTCAATGATACCCGACCTGTATGGGTTAACATTTCTGCTGATGAGTTTTTCAATGACCCATCAGTGGACTGCAAAAGGCTCTAGCCATATATTGGTTACAGTTTATGGTGAAAGTTTAACAAACAAGAAATGATCTGTGACTGGACAAAAAAACTGGTGAATTCCCAAAGTCTGCAAATGGCCTTTGTCTTTATTTACTGCCATCAACTCTGACCTCTCCAAAATTCACACAGTCTTTATTTATGAGGTCCATTAGCTGCCTCTTCTCACTCTTCGGTAAAGGCTTGTCAAGCTAATGGGTCAGTGTTTCCAGCCTTGCCAGGATCCTGTAATACTGTCCAGTGGGAAGACTATGATTTGGTGGCTGTCCCTTTTGTGGGCTTCACCCCAGCCGACTATGATTAAACAGCTGTCCTACGGACCCCATCATAGTGTGTGGATGCTTAGGAGCTTTATTTGGGAGAGAGCAATTCTCACTTCATGCTTGGAGATGTTTGGGGGGAGAGCAGTTCTCACTTGATTTCTCTGAGAGAGGGTTTGGGAATGGGGACACTTTCAGCTGAACCTGGATGCTGGGTTCTTGGCCTGAGTGTAAGGATATCATAATCTTCATGTCATAGGGATCACTAAACCTCACATCATTTTGAACTAGTTTGTCTGTTTTATCAGTAGGTCCTAAACCAGGATCATGATTGCTTTGAGTTGCCTTTATTTTTCTTTTTTCTGTTTGGGGGGCTTTTTTTTCAGAATGCTCCTTTTTTTTTTTTTATTGTATATTTTTCTGTCTTCTTATATTGAATTTTTTTGAGTCTTACCTTTTATTATTCCTGCTCTTGTTGTTTAGTTTGTTTATGGCTGGGGTCTCTAGTTATTGGGATTTTGCCTTGGTACAAGAGTCTTTTTCCTTGCTTTGGGATTGCTTTTTATCTTTGCAGTGGACATTGCTATGAGAGTTCATTTTGGAAGTGATTCAGCCGCATGAGTACTGTTTTCCACGCTTTGGCCTTTTCTAAGGGGACACTCAGTCTTCAGAAAGGAGAAAGTGGGCTGGCAGTTCTGTTTAGTACGGCTTTTTTATTTTCTTTACTACCGGGATTTTTTTTATCAGCCCAGCGGGATTGTGATCTGCTTCGGGCTTGTTTGTGGCATCTTCCGTGCTAGTACTTGTGCTCCCTCGTTTGTGATGTGTGAACTGGACATGTTTTCCTGCCCCAGTGTGGTGATGTTGTTTGTGTCATCATGTTCATGTGTATGTTATTTCAGGTTTTTTGGGATGTGTTTGGGCTTCTGACTTAGTGTTCCCAGTCTTTATTAGGGAGTGTTCCCATCTCTAGTAGAATGGTAAGTTTAGATACATTTATCCTCCTAGTGTTTTATGGAGGTCTTTGTGTGTGTCTTTAGTTGGGTTTGGTGGCCTGTAACATTCCCCTGTTTGTGAGAGCAGAACTGCCTGTGGTTAATGCTATTGTGATGGTCTCCTCAGTCATCGTATGCCACCTCAGCACCTAGGTGTTGGTGTGTGGGTGTCTTCATGGAATAGTGTTGGGTGATGGGTTCTTCGATCAATATTTTTTGGGGTTCTTGGTAACATCCGGATTTTTGCCTGATAGTGATGGGTATGGTCAGGTGCTCTCCGGGAGGTTCTTCTCACTGCACCTGCACATCATGTTCTCCACACTGAGAAGGGGGGCCTGAAATCTGATTGGATACAGGAGTCGATTTTAGACATGCAGCATTACAACTTAGTGCATTCCCCTTTTGTCCTTTTTTTTTCCTAGTAGGGGTAGGTTTCCCTTATTTGAGCCTTTTTCTATGGGGTGGTGGGGCCTTGGGGTGCCTGCCAAAGAATCCAAGACAGGATGAAGCCGCCAAGCCAAGGGGTGCTAGCCTTTAGTGCCTGTTGAACATGTCATCCCAGGCAGACAGAATTTGATCCTTGCCGAAAAAAGTTTCATTTTAATGCAAGAGCCTTTATTGATCATCTTATCTCTGTATTGTGGCATCATTCTTGGTGAAGGTAGGATACTTGTCATAGATCATCTTGCTCTGTTGAATGGGAGTAGCTCCCAGAGCTACCCTTTCTTTTTTTCATTGGAGTCTGAGGTCATAATGTCTCCATGTACCAGCGTGACAGTGACATATGTATATAGTTTATTTTGGTCAGGGAGTTACTCCTGCCTTTATGATATGTGGAGTGCTCCCGCCAGGACCTGCAGCTTATCTTACTCATCAGACCTTCAGTTCGAGAGCATGACTGACTGTGGGTGATCAGAGAGTCACCAATGACCTGACTGTGAGTCTGAGTGTTTGGAGTTAAGTGCTGGGTGTGTTTGGTTTGACACTCTGTGACACTGTGACTGCTGTTGCAATGTTTGAGGTGTTGCAGGTGTTGGTTGTTTCTGGTGGTGTCTTCTTTGGTGGTTGCTGTTTTTTGTTTGATTTTGATGTTTGCTGGATTTGTGTGTTTTTGTGTTTATGTTGATGATGTGTTGATTATGTTGTGTTCTGTGAGTTGTGTTCTATGTGTGGTGTTGGACTCCAGCCTCCTGACTGGTCTTCCAGTCTGACTGGTCTTGCCAACCCTGTCCAGTTCTTGTTGAGCCCAGTTTCTCTCGCAGGTTGCATTGTGGAGAGTGGTTTGTTGTCTGTGTGGGGGAGAGGAGAGGGTTGTCTGTGTATTGAGAGCAATTGTAACATTCGTCAGGATTCCCAGGTAGACCAGCTGGGTAGGAGGAGACCTCTACATGGACATAGGAGACAAAAAGAACTTAAAAGAGAAAAAACTTTATGAGGACCGGGGGGACCGGTTTTTTGGGTGGGGTGGGGGGGGGTTTTTTGGGGTGCTATGCCAGAGAGTGGTATAGTGTAGGTTAGCTGGTGTTAACAAGCAGAGAAAGTCTAATAGATAAGTCTAAGTCAGATAGAGAGAGAATTTTAGAATTAGAGTAGAGAGAAAGTGCTAATAATTAGATAATTATGAAAAGACCTCTGCAGTGTGCACTCTGAGGTGTGCACTAAAGTAGTAGAGAATGTAGAGGTTTTGTTGTTTTTCAGTTGTAAAAAGTTAAGGTTTAGTGGAGAGTTACTATTTTTAAAAACAGCAAGATGGACTGACTTTACTTTGTACTTACTTTTTAATACTCAGACAGCCAATAAATTTAAATAATTGAAGGGGTGGGATTTCAAAATAAAGTGATTTGTGATTGATTACTCAAGCCAGTGAAAGAAGAGAGAAATGAGATATATGGTCAGATTAATATAAGAGGCGGGCAACTAGACTAGAGAAGACAGTAGTATTAACAAGACAACTTAAATGGGATGGGAGGAAAAAAAAAAAATTCTGACTCAGACAGAGAGAGCTGTGGTCTCTTTTTGTTTTTTTAATATGCTGTTAAAAATAATGCAAGCAAACACAAAGTAAAGAAAACAAACTACAGTATTCAAAATATAGAAAGGCAATACAGAAATACAAAAAATAACAGCAAACTAACCTTTCCTTCACAGCAAAGTGTGTCGGAAGCTTCAACCCCTCCAGTCAAACACAAAAACGCCCACATTCTGACCCCTCCTCACCTTCTGGTGACAGAGGTACGACTTCTAAGCATAAAGACCACAAGTCTTCATCGGACCACAGAGCCCCTTCTTCGGTTCCAACTACTATGGGTTTGACCTCTGCTCCAACTACTACTGGGATTACTTCTACCGTTCTAGTGACAACTAGTGCCTCAGTGCCGAAGCTACCTCTGGCATTGACTGTCTTGACTATGGCACCATCCTTACTTGCTCCAGCTCCACCTTTTCTGTCGACTTCTCAGGAAATGATACCTGTGATTACGAGTGCCCCATCGACGCCGACAATATCCTTGCCTTTGCTACCTGTCTCCAAACTAGAGACCATGGTCCCATTTTCTCAGACACCACGGACCCCATAATCGCCTTCTCTGGACCCATTTACATGCTTATAGCCCCTTTTTGGACCAAAAAGATTCTCCTTCAGGAGTATCCTCTAGGTCCACCAGGAGCCTATCTGAACCTGATGTGGTGCGCTTGTTGGATCAGCTGTTGACAGCCAGAGGGATTCTGTATGGGCCTAAGACTCATCCCCATTTGGGATTGGGTGCTGCTCTTCCCAGTACTCCCACATATTCGCCTCCTTTGGACCTCCCGGTACCAAAGCTCACTGTTCCGACAACTGTGGTGGAACACTCCCCCCCCCCCCCAGGCACCGACAGTGCCTGTCACTGAGGCCCAGAGGTCGACTCTTTGGTTTTTAGTTCTGCCAGAACTATCCCTTCCTTCATCTCATGGTTGGGGGGGCGGATTCCTCAGTTCAGAGCATGGTACCGAGTGCCTTAACGGTGCCGTCCTCGGCTTCAGGAATTTTGCAGGCTCTGATCTTGTTGGAGGCTCCATCTCTGGGAGCGGGTCCGATGCGGCAGGGTGTGACCCCTGTTCTGAGGCTGTCTTGCTCTGTTCCAGGCCCCCACTCCTCTTCGGGCGGGCCTGCTTTCCGGATGATGGAGAGAGAGCTTGCCTCCGGAGGTGCTCCACCGACGTTGGAACTTCCTCCTGCTCTCTCTGAGCTACAGCTACCATGGGCTACCTCCCTGGGACACCGGGGGGGGGGGGCTCAGGATATCCCTGTCCAGGATGCTCCCTCTTCAGAGTCTTCCTTAGAAACTCCCACTGAGGAACCTCCTCGAAAGAAGTTGTGCAAGAGGAAGCACATCGACTCGCCTGAAGAGTCGCTGACTGAGGACATGGATTACGTTGAAGAGGAGGGGTTTCCACGGTCATCCCCAGATGATGACCCATTTGGAGACATCCTTGAAATATTAAAACAGAGGGGTGGATGGAAGCCCTCCAACCCCTCCTCAGAGGAATCAGTGTTCCTGCAGGCTTTTCACTCCTGGCCTTCTACTTCTTGGGTGACTCCACCTGCTGACGAGCTGGTACAACTGGTCATGCAGCATGCCTGGCAGAAACCTGACTCCACAGAGGCCATCCCAAGGAGACCTGATAAAATACTCCCCTCCCCGAGGAGCATCCACACTGGTTGAAGGTGTTGCCAGTTGAAGCGATGGTTGTGGCGGCGGCCACCAAAAAGGACCTAGTGGAAGAAAGTTCTACTGTTCACCCGCCCAACAGAGAGTCTCGGGCTGTGGACAGACTGGGGAAGTGAGTTTTTGCCTCAGCTACCTTTGCTGGAAGATTCCTGAATTACCTGGCACATTTCATGAGACTCCAAAGAGATCTAATCACTAAGCATTCTGGAACTCTCGCAGGTCAAGTTTCTGATGAGGTGCGACACAAGGTTGCCTCTCAATTTGCCACCCTTGAATCCATATCCAACTTGTCCATGAGGTTTCTGTCTCATGGAACTGAAGGAGTGTCTAGAGCTGAGGGTGCAGGCACTGTTATGAGGCGTCATGCCTGGATATGCATATGTGACCTTGCGGACTCCAAGTCCTTCTTTTTAAATGCCCCAATTAAGCCATCATCTTTGTTTGGCTCCAAAGTGAAAGACACTCTGGTCAGGTGCGAACAAGATGAAAAGACCCTGTGTACCATTGGCCTGCGTTATTCCAAACCTCAACATTCCTTTTCCAGGAACCTGGGTAGTGGAAAAATCTGGCATAAAACATTGCAGGGCCCTTTTTGAAACACACGTGGCAAGGATTCCCTCAGAGGCAGAGGGGGTAACAATGGTGGAAGATGCCCATTCAGGGGCACAGGGTGTCCACGGAATCAAGACTGCAGAGATTCTTTTTCTGTGCATTCTTATCAGCGCTCCTGAAGCATTGCCCAATTGCTTTCCTCTGGAGGCAGTCGGGGATCATTTTTCTCTGCACCAAGCTGCCTGGCGCTCTATTACAAATGATCGATGGGTGCAGGGCATAATCTCCAGAGGCTACTACATCCCTCTAGCCTCCCCTCCCAAACCTGCCAAAAACCTTCCCGATGTTCCACCCCCACCAAATGGAAGAAGCAGCTTCAGAAATATTGAAGCTATGTCAAAAAAAGAGTCATCCAACCAGTCCCTCCAGACCAATGCGGATCCAGTTTTTACTCAAGATTCTTTTTAGTGCCAAAAAAGACCAGGAACTGGAGACCCATTTTGGATCTCAGCCACTTAAACAAATCAGTTGTTCAAACCAAATTCCTCATGGTTACCATTCAATCCATCCTCCCCTTTCTGAGGGAGGATGCTTGGATGTGCTCAATAGATCTCTGGGATGAGTATTACCACATCAAAATGGACAGGCGCTCCAGGAGTCTCCTTCACTTCCAGCTAGGAGCCTATCATTATCAGTTTTGTGCCCTGACATTCGGTCTCTCAACGGCCCCCAGAGTGTTCACGAAATGTTTAGCAGTGGTAACAGCTCATCTGAGACTTCTAGGATTCCAGGTGCTTCCATATTTGGATGATTGGCTCCTCTCTGCCCCAACCAAGCATCTCCTGACAATGGCTCTCCAATACACCCTTTCTCTAGTCCCTAGGCATACCTGTACACTGGGAAAAATCCAACCAAGACCCCACTCAACAACTGGAATTTATAGGGGCAGTGCTTGACACTCTTTCTTGTCTGGTATCTCTTCCAGCCCACAGACTCCAGAGACTAAGATCGCAAGTGTGTGTGATACTTTGTCAAACAAGAATGTCAGCAAGGGAAGTCCTTCAGGGGCTGGGGTCTATGGCTGCAGCCGTCCCTAAAGTTCCCCTGGTGAGGTTACACATGAGGATCTTACAATGGCTCCTCCTGACAAAGTGGTTTGCAAACATTCATCCTCTAGACTCAGATTCTCATAACCAATTTGTGCAAGCAAGATCTTCTTTGGTGGTTGAGGCCAGAAGCTAATTGTGGTGTCGTCCCTTTCAGTCCACTCAGCCTTGCACCATGGATGCTTCCCTGATTGGGTGGGGGGGGGGGCATTTTCAGGCAAAGACAGTCCCAAGGCATGTGGCTGAATTTAGAGGCTGATCTGTACATCAATGTTCTGGAGTTAAGAGTGGTGTTATTAGCACTGCAAGCACTCCATCCACTCCTCCCCTCTGGAACTATTGCGATTCAGTCAGACAATATGTCAGTAGTCTGGTACATCAACAAACAAGGAGGAACCAAGTCATATCCCCTGTGCCGAGAGACCATGAGAATTTGGCAATGGGCGATAGCTTCCAACTGTTTTCTGATAGCAATTGACATCCCAAGGAAGTCCAACGTGATTGCGGACAGGCTGAGCAGGTGCATTCTGCTCCCTCAGGAGTGGTCTCTCAATCCCAAGATAGCGGCGGAGATTTTCAGACAATGGGGCCAGCCTTGCTGCGACCTTTTTGCTTCTCCCACGAACAACAAATGCAGCAGCTACTTCCCCCCGGAGGTGGAGTCACCGAGAGACACTGTCCCATGATTGGCCCATGGGTCTCCTATACACCTACCCTCCGATCCCCTTGATACCTCTATTTCTAAAGAAAGCAACTTGATTGAGATGCAAGGTGATCCTCATTGCTCCATTCTGGCCCCGTCAAGTGTGGTTCCCCTTTCTCCGGCCTCACCTGATACAGCCTCCATGGATTCTGGATGCCCATCCAGATCTAATTTCTCACCCCCAAGGGTTGACACAACTCCCAAGCTGATCAGCTTGGCTTCTCCACTTCCGTTAGTCACCAGGCAAGAAACCCTGCCTTCTAATGTTCGTGATATTACTCTGGCCTCTCACAAACCATCCACCAGGAAACTCTACAGAGATAAATGGAAAAGGTTTTCTTCCTGGTCTAAAGAATGAAGGTTGGACCCTTTTTCAGCCACTACCTCTTCTATTCTTCAATATCAATCTGAACTTTTCAAACATGGAGTGTCTGCATCTACTGTACGAGTTCATTTAGCTGCAATTTCCAATTTTCACAATGGTTTACACGGCACACCAGTAATGTCCACTCCGCTTTGCAAAACCTTTCTTAAAGAAGTGTTTCTGAGTAGACCGCCGCTCAAATGCCCGTTAGAAACATGGAATTTATCGCTTGTACTGCAGGCCTTGTCTCAGCCCCCCTTTGAACCTGCTGCCAAATGTGATATCAAACTTTTGTCTTGGAAATCTCTCTTTTTGGTGGCTGTCACTTCTGCCAGAAGGGTTTCAGAACTACAGGCTCTATGTGTCAACAGGCCTTACCTCATATTTCATAAATACAGAGTATCTCTATGCACTAATCCATCCTTCCTTCCCAAAGTGGTGTCTGAATTCTCTATGAACCAGTTAATTGAACTCCCAGTGTTTTTCCCCAATTTTTCTAACAAAGGTGAATACTGACTACATTCTTTGGATGTACATAGACAATTACGTTTCTACCTGGACAGGACAAAATCTTTTCGTACGTCTGACCAACTTTTTATGTCTTTCTCTGGCCCCAGAATGGAAAATGGTGTTTCTAAAGTCACTTTAAGTGGCTCAGAGACTGTATATGCTTTTCATATTCATGTGCTAATGAAACCAGACTTCACACTATCAAAGCTCATTCAACTAGGGCTATAGCTTCCTCGGTAGCCTTCCATTCTAGAGCCTCTATGGATGATATCTGCACAGCAACCATTTGGGCTAAACCACACACTTTCATCAAGCATTACAAACTGGATGTGATTTCCAGAGGAAGAGCTGCCTTTGGCTCTATGGTGCTCTGGAATGTTCTGCCATAAGGGCCACCCACGTATATCAGGTAGCTTGGGATTCTATCCCATCAGTGATGAATGGGAAGAAGATTAACAACATTAGATAAAGAAGTTGTGTCTTACCATAACATTCCATCTATGTTGTAGATCTTCCATTCATCATAATCCTCCCTCCATCCCCCTCCATAGGCTCCTGGCGAATCTTATGGGTCCTGGTGGTGTCTCACGGTTTTTCTTTGCATAGCAATGGCCTCTGCTGCTATCCATTATCTTTTGGAAACTCGATCTGAGATAACTGGGAGAAAGGCATTGTGGGTAGCAGCTTAGCTCGAGAGTTTTTTGGTGTACGTGAGCTTGGTATTAGACCAACACGGTTCCGAGGGCTCGGAAAAGAACCCATCAGTAATGAATGGAAGAAGATCAACAACATAGATGGAACGTTATGGTAAGACAACTTTTTTTTGTGGTTATGCCTCCATTACACTCAATGGTGAAATGGCAGAATATATTAAATGACAACTTGAGCTGAGCAAGAATTTCAACTTGATGTTCATTATGCCTGTGAAAAGTCATACCTTGAGATTTTTATTGAGAAAAAAGTAGTAAAGTTTCTTTTGGGTCCAAAAAAGTGTGTTTGGTGTGAATGATAGTTTTTGTGTCATTCAGAGAAGCATAACTGTGGATTTCTGTGTGTATAAATTGTGTGACAATGTTTTATTTAGCATATTTGATAATTTGTGTGCTGCATTAATAAACAGGTCATCTGCATAAAGCATGCCAGTGATTTGAGGAAGATCCCAAGATAGGTCATTAAGAAATACAGAGAACAGTGCCAACAGTGAACTTTGTAGTTCACCCTTGTAGTGAAACTGCCTATGTCTGATTAGACATTATGGCCTAGTACTGTGAAAGTTCTGCTAAGAAAGGCAATTCGAACACCACTGTATTATCATATTGGAGAATATGCAGTCTTTAACTTTTGTTAGACTAAGATATGCTCTATGTTTCAAATGATCTTTTACAATCTAAAAATTGTTCTGGTTGACAAAAATTTTCCGTATTACTGTAAATCTGGTTTGTCTGGGTTTAGATGACTGTTAGAGAAATGAACTTTGGGCAAAATCCAAGCTGCTTGCCTTTAAGTATATTATAATTGCTAATATAGTTAAGGATTAGTTACTGGCAATTGGACAGTAATCATTGACAGAAACTGAGGGTACATTTTTGGCATGAAGGATTATTAATACATGTTTACTAAGGGTTAGACTTAGTAGTTAAAGTTATATTAAAGATTATTAGCTTACATAGAACATGACTATCTTGTTTAAAAATAATTGGATACATTGCTAAAACAAATACATAAAACAAATTTAACTCATCAAAGACTGAATACTACAGGTACCTACACACCTCACTTTGGGCAGGCAGAAAAGGTTTAGATATAATTTGGCAATAAAAGGCATCAGCACTTATGTTGCTCAAAACTGCTTTTAATAGTAAAATTATTAAAGACTTATCACATGATATATACAAATGCGCACACACACACACACACACACACACACACACACACACACACACACACACACACACACACAATTCTGCTCAACACAAGCTCACACACACTATTTTAAATGTCTATACCGTTAATCCTAGGATATCTTTCCACAAAATGTTGTTGTACCCCAAATTCCAATTTAAAGTAATTCATCTGCTGAGAAATACCTGCATACCATCAACACAAAGTAGAATCCAGTTACAATCCAGTACAATGTAACCAAATATTTTTAAACAAGATAGTCAAGTTCTCTGTGGGTTTGTCATAAAGATAATACTTCATGTGATTGGTGCTTAGAAATTCAAAGAATTTGAGGTGAACCAGACAGGGCAGAAAATATTAATATTTAGTTGAGTTAAGTAACACGCAGGTTAAGAGACAATTACTTACATACATATCTATACCTATATAGCAATCTAGCTATATAGTTTTCTCTCTCTCTCAATACATACATATATAATGTGTATGTATATCTATCATAAGGTTAATATCAGAAGTATAGAGGTGGGGGTGAAGAGTGTCACAAAACAAAGTTTATATAGCTGCAGAATGCTAGTAAAACTGTTCATGCATTGGTGAAGACTGGTTGTGAGGCACAGGATTCTGAAAGAAGAGAAATAATTAGATGATATGGCAAGCTGAAGACAGCAGTGGCATTTATCCTGGATATGTACAGGAGCAGATCCATTGATCTGATAGGTGAAGATTTAGTTATGTTTTAAATTAATTTGCATTCTGAATGTACTACAGTGTAAGTGGGTCGTGGTTCCATAGTTTAACTGCACTACATATAGAGAGTCACCTGTAGTATTAGGTGTTATTGTTTTAGTGATTAGTAATGCTTGAGATGAGTCACCTAGGTCAAACAGATTGAAATGTCTGTGACAATATTCAAAAAATGTAACAGATAGGGCAACACACCACTAAAATTCACTTTGATGTTGAACAATGAAGTTTTGAGATAATTCTGTGCCTCATCAATGTAGATGGGGAGTCTGGTGTACTACTAGGAGTCCCTACTGTATTTCTGAAGTGCGTTTCTATTATTTCCTTTACAACAATTTTCATCTGAAGTGTAAAATTTCAGTCTGTTTTAAATGATGAGCACATTGTCAAAACTCTGACAGCGGCAAACACATTAGCTTTGCTGCTTGGATCCACATATGCTACATTGAATTTCTCAGTAACTGTATACCTCAGTCCTACGTCAGCAAAGACTAAAAGTGTAAAAGAATAATGACCCCTCAGAAACCACAGAGCTTTTTGCAGTTTTTTTTTTTTTTTTTTGACAAATTTGAACTGGGCAAATTAAAAACTGGCCCCTTAAAGCAGGAGTGTGCAGTTAGAACTTGTCTGGTTAAAGACTCCTGGAACAGGGCTCGGTTTTGAGCTTTTTACTGGTTAAGTCGGTAATTTGTTTAAATCAGTTTGCTCATTTTCTATTGTTATATAAAAAAAATTGCACTTTATTCACCTGCTTTTACTGTATTTGTGTTTCTTCCTACTTCATTACTTTGTTTTGCTTTTGCTGCCTGTTCTTAAAAGTACTTAATTGCATTTATTCTGGTGCGTTTATTACTGCTTATTAGTAGCCTGATTAAATTGTAACTGTTATTCTAAGCCTTTGGTTTACGCACTTGGGCCTCAAACCAGTTGTTTTACATTAAGAAGGTGTGGTCTGCACTCTTGGAGCCATAATCGAAACTCCTAACAATGTGGACATCCTACAAAAGGGCCTCACTGAGATAGTTGCCTGGTGTCAAAGCCATGGCCTCAAGCTCAATGCCAAAAAGTGCATTCTCATCCCCTTTGGTAAAAACTCTGTACCCATGAACTACCACACAGGCAGTAGTAAACTTAACACCAAAAGTGTGATAAGAGACCTTGGAGCACAGGTGGACAGTAGTCTCTCCTTTGATAATCACATCCCGACAGTAGTCAGAAAATCCTTCTACATGGCACACCTCATCACAAAAGGTTTTTCATCCAGGAAAAAAGAGGTCATTGTTCCCCTCTACTCGTCACTCATTAGACCCATTATAGAGTACAACGCCCCTTTTGGTATGTACCTCACAAGACATCTACAACAACTGAAAAGGACTCAGAAACACCTCACAAAGAGGATTACTGGCCTCAAACAGATGCCCTATGCAGACCGTCTCAAAAATCTCCAGCTTTACTCCATCGCATATCACCTACTCAGAGGTAATCTCTGTCTAACATACAAAGCTATGTCAAACCCAGAGCTGTTGGACATGCTCCACTTAAAGAAATCCCAATCACTCCGAGTTATACACTCTAAGGACCTAAACCTTGTCACCACAATAAACAGAACATGCTGGAGTGATAGATTCCTGTCCCACATACTTCCCATACTCTGGAACAAACTACCTGTCTATATCAAACAAAGCTCCTCATTAGCACTCTTCAAGAAAAATCTTGATGACTGGATGGGAAATAGGAAATTCACCCCGGGGATCACATCTGTGGCTCTGCTCGACAATGGCACAGGAAAATAATTTTCTTGGGTGGCGAAAGCTAGGGTACCTTTTTGGCTAGGCTTATATAGGCCCTAAGGTCAATAGCCTAGTACCCACCTATGAACCGATAAAGCAACACTGTGTACTCTAAAGCTGTGTAGAAGGTGTATGAAACCAACGTGAGTTCAAAACATTTATTCTAGAAGATTACACTGCCACCTTAAAAACTTGTTTTCTTTTATTTCTACTTTTGACTTTTATTATTATATACCTTTGAGAAGTCCTAGCATAGAAACTGATTACAACAGCATGGTGTGCCTTGCCGGCCACCTTGCATGATGAATATATACAAGCTTATACACACAAAGATTACAGCAAAAAAGATCTTTCTCTTTTCAGATGAGTAATACATTAATTATAAAATGCTAACATTATCATTATGTTTCACATTTCATTTCATCGAGGAAACTCCACAAATACATTTGTTAGCAGGAATGTTATGCAGTATACATTGAAATGGCAAAAAAGCATTTGAATACTGCATACCAGGAAAAGTACAGTTCTGTAAGTTGAACTTACCATAACAGTAGACATTCAAATAATCACTGCTGCAGTAGCCTTAGTTATTTGGGTTATATCCTGCGAAGGATATAATGGCCAGCCAGCTTCCAAAGCTTCAGGGCACCTTCCATGCACTTAGACTGTCAACCAGCAGCCTAAGCTGAACTGACTAAAAGACAAGTTAGACTGGGCCTTGACCCTGCCTGGAATAGATTTGTTTTGGTTGTATATAACAACATGTTAATAGCCTTAAATAATCATTTGGAAATAGTCTATTTTGATGACTTTTTTTCTTCACAAAAACTGAATGATTAATCCAAAGAAATGAAAGATTTAGTTCTGTCAAACGAGTACTCAGGTTGTTTGTGGACATCCAAGGTATGAAGTGTCCTTCCTCCCTCATCTTTAGTTTCAGGAAAGAAAACAGGGAGATCTAGAGTTTGGCTTAAAGTAAACTTGGGTACTACTTTAGGTATAAAAGAAGAATTAGTTCTCAAAGAAAGTCCCTGTGGAAAATGAGATAGGGTTGACTCAACATAAGAGCTTGAAACTCAGACATGCTTCTTGTAGAGGTAAGAGCAATCAGTAAAACTGTTTTCCACGTTAAGAACCTCACGTCAGCCAGATTAGCTTGGTCAAATGAAGCATGTTAGCTTCTCTACACCAGTTTTCTAGGAGGCCTCTTATGCAAAACGGCTTTCAAGAACATTTTGACATGAGACTACATTGAAAGAGGAGGATCCATGGGCAAACATGCTGAAACAGCAGATAAATTAACTTTGATAGAGCAATAAAAAAGGCCAATGGATAGACTCACACAAACACTGTAAAACCAGAGAACAACTAATCCTGAATGGGCGGAGGTTATGTTGCTGGCACCATCTACAAAATCTTTTCCATTTATTATTATATGATTTTCTAGTAGCAGGTTTCTTGCCTCCATTACTGCCTGTTGCACATCTTCAAAAAACAGGTGCTTAAAAGGGATTACAACCCTATCATCCAGGCAGTCAATTGAAGATGATTGATGGTTGGGTGTATCAAACACCCCTGGCCTTGTATGAGTAAATCCAATATGTGAGGAAGCTTGTGATAATTGCCCTTGACCACTTCCAAAGAAGGGAGAACCACTGCTAACTGGGCCTGAAGGAAGTCACCACAATGATCTTGGGGAATTCCTTCTGAATTTTCAGAGTACTCTGGATATTAGTGGAAAGGGTAGAAATGCATACAAAGAAAAGACATCTACCTTCCAGACTTACTTACATGGAGTCCTGGAACAGACGTTTGCCAGTTGATTGTTCAGAGAGGAGGCAAAGAGGTCTAGTTGTGAAATTCTCCACAAATGGATCAAATATTGGAAGACCCCTTGATCTAGTCTCCATTTGTGATGGTCTGCCCTGGTCCTGCTTAATTTAGCTACCAAACAATTTTGCTCTGAAGGAATGTAGGATGCCTGTAGAGTGAAACTGTGCTGTAAAGCTATACCCAAGCTAACATGGCTAGTCAGCAGGGAGGGTAAGACCGGTTTCCCCCTTGCTTGTTGATGTACCACATGACTACTGGATGTTATTGTCTGCCACCACTTGATGAGGTCTGTGTACCAAAGATGGTTCAGAGAGTACACTGCTTTGATCAGGGCAAGCATCTCTTTGATATTTATGTGCTTGTATCTGCCATTGGGGTATCTTGTTGTACCACAGGTATCATGAGAATCATAGGTGCCATGAGACCCAAAATCCTGTGGTATTCCCCTCTCAGTGCCTGAAGTCTGAGTGGAAAACCTTGGAAATAGATCTAGATAAAGATAATTTTTTTTCCCATGGAAGAAAAGCTCTTTGAAATGAGGTATCTAGTTGACATCCCAGGAACATGCCCTGTGTGAGGGAGTCAAAAAAAGACTTTCAAATGTTCTGCTGGAATCAGTTTGTGTAAGGCATTTCTTACCCAAGAGAGATTCCTGATACCTTCAAAAAGACTCTGCAAAGATAAGCAAGTCGTCTAAATGGGGAAATATGTGGAAACCCTGTAGCCGGCAATGAGCTATACTCAGAGCTAAACGCTTTGTGAACCATCGTGCTGTATGTATGTGGATAGTCCAAAGTGAAAGGCAGAGAACTGATAATGTGATCCAGACACAAAACCTTAAGAAATGAATGAAGTCTGGAGGAATAGGGATGTGATAATAAGCATCTTTTAAGTCTAGTGTACAAAGAAACTTGAAAGAGGAAGAAGAGGTAACAAGTTATGAAGTGACAACATTTTGAATCTGGGAATTATCACAAACATTTTTAAAAAAGGAAGATACAGAACTGGTCTCCATTTCAGTTCTTTGGCACCAGGAACATCCTAGAATAAAACCTCTTCCTCACATGGGAAGGTGGAACTGGTTCTATCACTCCTTAGCACCTCTCAACTGTCCAGATTTTTGTAGAATGTGCAGATTTTCAAATTTTGGTCTGTTCCTCATAAAATGTGCGGTTTTCTGGCAATATCAGTGAGGAATGAAGTCATTAAATAACAACATACATTTGAATTTTAGATTTCATATCCTGCAAAAAATTCCATGCTAATACAAATCATGTTGTTAGCAACTTTCTAATTTTATAAATGCATTACTTAAAATCTGTCCTGTTTTTGGGTTAAAATATGTTACTAGTTTTGGGCTTTTGTCCACCCATTATTTTAGGCTTTGTCCAGATTTCTTACGCTGAAAGGATGAGTTGAGAGCTATGCTCCCTAGGCAAGCATGTGATGAAAAACAGGTGGAAACAAAAGTGTGTGCAGGATGAGAAATGATCTCCTGGAAAACAGAAATTTCCTCCTACTGACATTTGCAACCTTGGTGATTGACTTTCAGGACCCATTTGTCTGATGAAATCAAATGAACAAATACATGAATAGCTATATTAATATATTTTAACTCCGTAATGTCCAGTCACATACAGTGCAAATTACTACTACTCCTGCCTACAGAGACAAACAAACACACAGATGTAGCCAATTTGACTGTCACGAAATGAATACATAAATAGCCACCATACCTACACACACATCTGCTACTGCAGTAACTTGCTTGTGTTCTTTTTTTTTTTTTTTGCTCATTTACCATAGCTTTTTAAAACTCACAGGTAGTGAGTACAAAGGAATTGGTGGCTGCAGTTTTTAGTCATGTCACATATATTTTTTTGTTATGAATAGGTATCCAGCCAGCTTTGCCGAGTCTCTAAGCCTATTTTCTAAACTGCAGCAACCCCTCAGCTCACCACAAGCCATGTTAGTCATACCCATCATATGTTGATGCCTAATCATCTTTTTTCAGTAACTCACAGATGCTGCTATGTAGAAAGAATTGTATATGCTGGTAATCAATACAAGAGCTGCTGAAGTTTGAAAAAAATTAGACATGACCAGATAAATTTAAGAAAAACGACAAGTGTCAATGCTCTATCAGTCAGTTTATCACTTGTTCAATACTCGCACAGTACCACAGCAGAACTTTGCACCATATAACAAAGAGCTAGAAAACTGACCACTAGTTTCCGTTAGCATCTTAGAAGTCTGCCACACACACACACACACTGACACAAACTTACTAGGATAGCTAAAGGTAAACCATAAAAAGCTGCATTATATAATGGAAATGTTAGTTCCTGTTGTTTCAGCTCAGCTCTTAACTCATTAACCCCCTTTAGCTAGTAGGCTTAAGTTGACAGTCTAATTCATGGCTCACCATAAAATATGAATATGCTTTTTCTGCTGCACAGCAGTGGCGCACCATCCTACTGTGATAGTTTTTCTAAGACTCGACTGATTAAATATTTACTTATTCCTGATCTGTTTTCCAAACATTCCTCCTCCAGTTTAATAAAGTCCCCAAGATAATGTTGTGGTGCTACTGCAACATAAAGACTTAAGGTGCACAATTCTGTTTCACCCTATATCTTTGCTTACACTGATTTAACTGTCTTCTTTGCTAGGCTTCATTCCAAAAGAATAGCCATTTGTTTTCTAAGTTATAAACACTGGCACATCACTTATATATACCAGCTACCCACTAAGTCTTTGGGTGTGAAAGCACTGAAACCTTTTGCGTAAACTGAATAGAGAAGCATGGCTTGTAATAATGCAACATTACATAGAAATCAACTAAACAGCTTTATTCATGTCTCATCCTATTGTTTCTTGATAAGATGCTGTCAGAGGCAATCTGTTTGCCAAGTAACTATATTTACACTTTGATGACAATAACAAAGGGAAGCTGATGGACTTTGGCAGCAAGAAGGCTAGATACATTGGAGAAAGACTCAGCATATTGTGACAATTTCACCTCTAGAGGGTGGTCAGGACTATATTGCTACACTAGGCAGATCTTGTTAAGGACAGAGGTAATCCCCACATGCAACAAAAAAATCACTGTAAATGGGGCAAAGAGATGTTACCTGCATTGCTGCACATATGCCCATGGAAAATGTCACCAGTTCTCAAATAATATAATCTCTTAATCAACTTTCTTTATCTGAACAAAGTTATGTTGCACCAGCAATGTGTCTAGACGCAAAACAACACTTTGTGTTAGTAAATGTGTACCACATAAAAGATTTATTAAAAATAACAGCTATGACTGTCGCCTAAAAGTGCTATCCCAGGAAAACCTAGTTCTTCCTCATGGAGACAACTGTGTGCCCCAGGCTCAAACTCTAAATGACACTTAAATCAATCACCTACGCTGGTTACTAAAGTTCTGACACTTAGACTAATGCCACTGCACATAAAGATTGCCTTTGGCATTTTTGGACTTATTAAGTATCCCTGTTTTATCAGTAACTTTATAAACTGTGTAAGTTATGTTAAAATGCATCCTGGCTGAAGGGGAAGACAACAAACATCTTTCTTCAAAACAAGAAGTAGGCCAGGAAACAGAAACATTTTTATTAACCACCCAATCAGGGTTCACCACCACTGTACTGGCCTTAGCTTCCATTTAGATTAATGAGTACTTCTGCTATGAATAGTTAAGGGGAGTGTTGCAGACTTCTCTAGGATGTATGGGGACAAACAAAAAGCACCAGAAAATGGAAAATAGTTCTGCAAAATAATATGACTGACTGTCTTACCTAGCTGTTCTTCTGGGTTGGCACTTTTTCTTACAGAAATAACAGCTAACCAACCCCACAATAATTAGTAGCACTCCTCCACCAATAAGGCCAGACAACAGTGCAGTAATATCAACCTTCTGGGTGTTCTGATCTGAAAAAAAAAAACAACAACAAAAAAGATGGTAAACAAAACACCTTGTTTACTTTTTTAGTGCAACCCAAGGCAAGCATCTGCTCATTAAGATACATTCATGCAGATGATAAGGAGAAGCCAAATAAATGCTTTTTTTGCTCCCCAAGGATGTCAATACTTTTAAGTGTAGCACCTTAAACATACACACCCTACTGGTATAAATGTCCTGTGGGCCATCTGAACTGAAGATTTAAACTTTTAAGTTTATTTTGTTTTCCAAGTAAATGTTGCCATTTTGCTCCAACCTAAACAATTCCTTCCTCTCTATCAAAGCATGCTTAAAATGGTAAGATCTAAAAAATTTCTTTTACATGGTATCTAATTTGCCCATCACCTCAGAAAGTCATCAATATACCTTTTAAATCATCACAGCCTCCAATTTTATAACAAGGTAATTTGGGGCCCTGAAATATTTTTTTCTTTTTGAAGGAAATTAGTTTATACCTCTATCTTATTCCTCTGTATAATGTGTCAGAGGACTTCTGCCATGCCCCTGTCTTCATTATCTCCTCCTCTGCACACAATTAAATTCTTTATCTCAGCACTGTATAAATTCTGAAGTAGTTTCTATACTCAAACTTCCTAAGAGTATTTATGTTGCTATGCAGATAAGGATTCATTTACGGATCTACACAATTTACTGTAGACAGAATCCAGCTAGTGTCTTGCACAGTGGAAATTTGATCATCCTCTTCTTCCTT